>NW_026943194.1:0-20798 GCF_024139115.2 Armigeres subalbatus
GCTTCGCTTTTACGGCTATGACCGCCCGTGATGAAATGGAACCCCGCCTTCGGTTCCAATCCGGCACCGTGAAGTACGCAATTGGCGACGCGTATTCCACGCGCGCCGAGCTCCTGAAAACGGTCCGTAGGGTTCGGACCACCGTCGATTAGATTGGCGATCGACGGTTCACTTTTTCGCTTCACCACTATTCTTACGAAAACTTCACCACACTTCCGTTTCGCTTACCACCGAAGGGCGTGCCCGATGAGCGCACGGATCTCCACAAAACTCCCCTTCAACGATCAATCAGCGGTCGTGACGGACAGGGTTCCGTTGAGTTGATTGTGCGTTTCCGTTCAATTTAGCGTGCAACTTTATTCAAAACAACTCAAAGGAAAACTTGAGTTTAGTATTGATCCAACTGCAGGAGGGAATTCTTTTATAACGGTGCGTGACCAGATATGGTTGACAGGAAAATTCTGATCAGTTCTCTCGATCAAATTCTTCTATAAATACGGTGGTCCGAACCCTACGGACCAGTTCATTAGAGAGCTCGGCGCGTGGAATACGTCGCCATATTGCGTACCTACGGTGCCGGATTGAAACCGAGGCAGGGGGTGTCATTTCTTCATCACGTATGCGGTCTATAGCCGTAAAAAGCGAAAGCCGATGCGGAGGTACGTCATGGCCCACTGTCCGGAGGGGAAGATCAACACCGGAAGGCGACATCCGTCGAAACGCAGCCTTCTCGAGAAGGAAAAATCGGAGGCCTTTCCGTCCAGCCGCCACCCACTTCGCAACTTTTGAATTCCGGCCATACTAGTAGCATCGGGCTCATCAGCTGCGCGCCATCCTGCAGCGTTAGGCGATTCTTCTGTCGCCGCCATCGCTCGGCGACAGCTTTATCGCCGCCATCGCCACGAACAGGTTCGACGCCATCATCTCCGGAACCGGTTCGCCGCCATCGCTGCTGGCCAACGGAAAGTTCCAGCAAGTCGACGGAAGAAGAAAACCTGCGCGCAGGTATGTGACTGAGTGCGTAGAACATGGCCATGATCTGATGATAAACGTTTCCATTTCCGTACCAACCCCAAATGTAGTTCAAACCCGGAAACAAATACAATCCTAATGTGAATGTTTGAGTAAGAAGATCGAGAGTTCCGTTTTAGTGTCCCTTTAGCTTGAAGCCAACCGCTGAAAGATCGCTCCATTTAGCTTTCCGTTCGTTCCGTCATCTACTTCGGTTCTTCACCCGCATACACTTCTGTCGGGATTTGTTGGCGGGTTTGAAGAGTTTGAGAGTTTGAGTAAAGTAACTTGGAAGGTGGCCAAGTTGGGGAGAATACACGGCGCAAAGCGTAATTTCTTAGGTTTCAAGCCAGCGACCGTTCGAGATCCCCTGAGGAGAGAAGTCGAGGAAATAGTCGGGCAAAACATCTCGACCGGTGGTCTCCGTATCCCCAGGAAGTGGCGCTTAAGCCACCGGTTATTAATAAACCTCGAAATAGCTGAAGCTACGAACGGTTGCGCATTGGCGCCCAACGTTAAAATTATATCTTTCTTTCCGTCGGATCAAATATTATTAAACTCCTATATTACATTATTTGAATTTTATTGAATTGGTTGAATTGCATTTTTTTTTCTCTAGAATAATTTTATTTCCCACATTTTTCATAGGATAAGTTAAATTTGAATTTTACTGCAGAATTGAATTGGATTGTATTTTTAGTTTAAGACTAGGTTAAATATTTTGAATTTCTTTGCACTTTTATATTTTGTTTTGAATTTTTGAACTTTGCTTTTAAATAATTTCTATTGCTTAAAGCAAAAATGAACAAGAAATTTTTCCTTTTTTGCCGACCGGGGCCGAACACCTCTTGGAGGAGGAGGTCGATTATGAACTCTTGTTGAGAAAAACGAGACCAGATAAAAGAGAAAGCTTGGAGGACAAAAGACGTTGCTATTGCGGTAGATTAGTGAACGAAGATAGGAAAGCTTATTATGTCTGTATCTTCCCGGAGATTCGAAATATTATGGAGGAGAGAACTTAAAAATCGAGAAAAGCAATCGCAGAAATAGGCAAGAAGTATTGAGGCAAGAAAAAGTTGATCGCGCGTCAGTGTCCAGACTACGATTAACCGTATTTGGCGCTCGAACCATTAACGCGGGCAAACGGCTTCGACGACGTCGAAAGAAATGTTCAACAGATGATCTTAGTTATCGCATTCAAGAGATATTCAGTGAAGTACAAATTAGAGTTGCGGAAACACTTTGATAGTGAACTGATAGCGATCAGGAAAATCGCACAAGAAAAAGTGAGTAAGAAAAAAAAGAAATGGATGATAAACCAAAGAAAAGGATAGAGTTAGAAAAGAAACAGAAAAGAAAAGAAAGAGTTAAATAAAGGGAGCGAGTCAAGAAGAAAGAGGCCGGAGAAGAAAATTGAAGAAAAGATGGGTAGAAATTCAAGAAGAGAAGATTGAGGAGTGCATGAGGGTTTTACGGACCTAGAAATAATGAAGAAGAAGTTGACTTGGAGAAAGAATCTAAATCTAGGTTCAGATGTCAAAGAGATCAAGAAGAAAAAGTAAGGTATGTAGGAAACGAGAGAAATTGGTCGGTATAAAGATGAAATTCAGATGAAGAAGATGTACAAAACTAAGGATGAAAGAAGAACTCGGAAGGGCTACGAAGATTATGGCGCTGGCAGTAGTAGAAAAGAACTTTTTCGAAAATGCAAGTGATCGACTAGAGAGAAGACAAGTTGAAAAGAATGTCACATCGTAGTCCTGAAGACAGAAATCGGTACTACCGAAAGGAAGAAGAACGAAAAGATTCCAAAAGGGCGAAGATTATTCGGAGGATGAATATATCAGAAGAAGGGAAAGAAGCTCAAGTCGCAGGAGATCAAATAGAACAAATTGTAGGAGATCTAGTAGTCCAGAAGATTACTCAAGAAGGTCAAGAAATGTAAGTGGCAGAAGTAAGAAGTATCACTACTCTGATAGTGACAGTTCCCACACAGAATTTGAAAGGAACAGACATCGTGGTTCTAGAAGGAGTCATAGGCGAGGTTCGACCAGTAGAAGCCCTAGCACCGATAGGAAGTAGGTATCGGCGGTCTCGAGTTCAGAACTGGGGAATTGAACTTCTCTGGTGACAGTAGGTCTATACAGGTGGAAGATTTTCTAACTCGAATGAAGAAATTAGCTCGGCACGAAGGTGTGTCGGAAAGAGAATTGCTGTTGAATATTCACCACCGTTTAAAAGGCGAAGCATATGATTGGTGGTTTACCAAAGAAGATAGGTTCACTACATGGCAGAAATTTGAAGGAGAGATTAGGTTCAGGTACGGAAATCCCTAACAGGGACAGAGGAATTAGAGGGCAGATTAGAGAACTAAAACAAAACGTGGAGAATCATTCATCGCTTACGTCACTGGAAGTTGAAAAACTAAATCAGTGCCTGCAGCGACAATTCTCGTCTCGAACATTATTCGAACTCATATGGGAAAACATGCGTCCCATTATCGTTCGAAACTTTGCGTCATACATATTGAGGATCTGGACCATTTAATCGAAATAAATCCTTAAAATCGATGCTAATGACCCTAATCTGTACAGAACAGGTCATAGTTCCAAGCCTGAAATTCATTACCTACAAGCAGATAGTGAATCTGATGAGGATTATTGCCAAGAGGAGTACAGTAGTACACCAATATGCAATGTTCAAAATACGCAACCTAAATCTGGGAATAAAGCCCAAAATCCGTCTGGAAAAGCTCAAAGTTTTCACTGTTACAAACAAAGTCGGAATAATCCGCCACAGAAAACTGTTGTAATTCCACAACAATCTCAATCTCAGACACCAATGGTATTATGTTGGAATTGTTTAAAACAGGGACATATTTGGAGATCATGCAGAGAACCGAAGCGTGTGTTCTGCTATGCATGTGGAAACATGGGTCGCACCACAAGAAATTGTGAAAACAACCACCCACAATTTATTTCGCAGTCTCCATCAAACTCGACAAACTAGATGCGAGGTGTTTCTCAGGGAATCCAAGCATCTCGCCGTGCAAAATGATTCCCAAACCAGTAACTTTTACTGCAGGAGCCACCCCCACAATACTCCAAGTGAGGGTCAATCCTATTTCATGTCCTCATATTAAAGTTAATATTTTGGGAACAGAAATTGTAGCTCTACTGGATTCCGGAGCTGGAGTCAGTGTGATAAGTGAGCTAAATTTGATAGAGTCCCATGGTTTTAAGATCCTTAAGTCCAATGTAAAAAGTTAGTACAGCGGATGACACTGTGCATACTTGCCTTGGATATGTAAATATACCGTTTACTCTCGGAGACGAAACTAGAGTCATTGCGACACTGGTAGTCCCTGAGATTAAAAAGCCTTTGATCCTAGGCATGGACTTTTGGAAAGCTTTCCAAATAAAACCCATGATAAATAACAAAAATAGCCTCAAAGAACTAGACCTAACGTGGTCATCAAATTTGAACGGCGAAACTATAATTAATCACTTGAAAGTTGAAAAGGATCTAATTCCTGTGAGGGAAAGATCCCATTTCATTATCCATTCACTTTCCCACTGAATCTGAGGGAAATGGTGAAATTGTCATTCAACCGCGCCCTGAGGAAGATGACTCACTGGACGTCCCAACACTAGATCTACCCAATGATCCGGAAAAGTTATAGATAACATTGAAACGGAACATGTTCTTTCTGCTTCAGAAAGACAGCGTCTTTAGAGGTACTGAAGCAATTTGCTTATACCAGCGATAGACAGCTTGGTAGAGACATCTCTTTTGGAACACCACATTGAACTGGTGGAAGGAGCAAACTTAAAAAGATCTGCCTATGTACAGATACGCTCCAAAGATATGTGGATCAAATAGAAACCGAACTAGAAAGATGGAAAGAATTAGATGTCATAGAGGAAATGCGTAGCTGAATACGCAAAATCCATTGGTTCCTGTGAGAAAAGCGAATGGCAAGATCAGAGTATGTCTCGATTCTCGCCGTATCAATTTGATCACGAAAAAGACGTTTATCCGATGAGAAATATGTCGGAAATTTTCACCGTCTACAAAAAGCGAAATATTTTAGCGTCATAGACCTTAAGGACGCTTATTTTCAAATTCCCCTCAACGAAAGGTCCAGGAACTTCACAGCGTTCCGTACCCCAAAAGGTTTATATCGGTTTAAAGTTGTACCGTTTGGTTTAAAAAATGCGCCATTTACGATGAATCGTCTAATGAACCGCGCCATTGGGTTCGATTTAGAACCCAAAGTCTATACTTACCTGGACGACATAATAATAGCAACTGAAACTCTTGAAGAACATTTCAGATTGCTCGAGAGGTTGCGAAAGCGTTTGAGAAACGCTGGTTTAACGATTTCCGTTGAAAAAAGTAGATTTTGTCGAAAACAAGTTAAATATCTTGGTTACTTGTTAACTGAGAATGGACTGACAATCGACAGTGCAAAACTCGAGCCAATTTTAAATTATCCGGCACCAAAAACAGTAAGGAGGTTAGGAGGTTGTTAGGTTTAATGGGGTTCTACCAAAATTCATTCCCCCTGCTACAGTCACTTGACGTCACCAATAACGAATTTGTTAAACAAAGGGGCGCAAATTTAAAAGGTCAGATCTGGTCAGATGAGGCGAATGAAGCTCTAACACGGCTGAAAGCGGTGCTAACTTCTGCTCATGTTTTTTCGAATCCCGATTATTCAAAATCATTTGTATTAGAAACAGACGCGTCATAACTAGCAGTTGGTGCAGCACTCCTACAAGAATTTGAGGAAGGCAAGCACATTATCGAGTTATTATAGTAAGAAATTATCTAGCACACAAAGAAAGTATTCCGCAACTGAAAAAGAATGTCTCGAGGTACTGCTAGCAATTGAGAATTTCAGGCATTATGTAGAAGGCACCACCTTCAAAGTAATAACAGATGCCAAAAGCCTTACTTGGCTCTTCTCGATTTCCGCTGCAAACGCTAATTCGCGCTTGTTGCGCTGGGCACTTTAAATTGCAGTCTTACGACTTTATACTGCAATACCGAAAAGGCAAAGATAATATTTTAGCTGATTGCCTTTCTAGAATAGAAACAATTAATGTAAGTGACCAGGATTACATAGATCTAAAGCAGGATATTATGAATAATCCAGTAAAACATACAGATTTAATGGTAGCAGGTGATAAAATTTATAAGTACACTGAAAAACCCGGCAGAATCAGTGACAAACGTTTCCAGTGGAAATATTTTCCACCAGAAACCGAACGCCCAGATATTATCCGCCAAGTACATGATTCTGCCCATCTTGGCTTTGATAAAACGTTAAACGCCCTAAAAGAGAAATACTTTTGGCCTAAAATGTCAGCAGACACCAAAGTTTACTGCAAATCTTGCATTCAATGTAAGAAATCGAAAGCAGTAAACATAAATACAGTACCACCGATGGGATCACAAAAAAAATTTTGTGACCACCCATGGCAGCTAATTACATTAGATTATGTCGGACCATTTCCGTCCTCAGGGAAATCTAGAAATACATGTCTATTGGTTGTAACTGATGTATTCACGAAATTCGTCTTAATACAACCTTCCCGAAAAGCAACGGCTTCAACACTTGTTCAATTTTTGGAACAATCGGTATTTCTTTTATTTGGTGTTCCAGAAATGGTACTTACTGATAATGGAACACAATTTACGTCCAAAGAATTCGCGAGATTATTAGGTAATTACGGGGTCAAACACTGGCTCACACCTGCTTATCACCCGCAGGTGAATAATACAGAGCGGGTAAATAGAGTAATTACGACTGCCATTAGGGGTACTATTAAGGGCAATCACAAAAACTGGTCAGACAATATTCAAGAAATAGCTAACGCAATTAGGACGACAGTACACGAATCCACAAAATACACGCTGTACTTTTTGACATTCGGTAGAAACCAAATTTCGAACGGATCAGAATACGAAGACATGAGAAATACCAATGCAGATAACTTTATGTTGACGAATCAAGAGAGAAGTAAATTATATGACGAAATCAGAGAAAATTTAGTTAAGGCTTATCAAAAACAATCGAAATATTATAATTTACGTTCTAATAGCAGAGCTCCCAAATATCAGGTTGGCGAGAAAGTTTTAAAAAAGAATACCGTGCTCTCCGATAAGTCCAAAGATTATTGTGCTAAACTAGGACCAAAATATATAGAAGCGTACGTAAACGCGTTCTTGGCGACAGCTACGAGCTAGTCGACGAAAAAGATAATATTTTAGGTATATTTCATGCAAATTTCCTTAAAAAGTTTTAGAAAAATTGTCCGACAATTTTAAAAAATTTATTAACTATTTGACAGTTTCCTAAATTTTGCATGAAAAATCGCGTAAGTTTTTGACAGTTTTCTAAATTTTGCATGAAAAATCGCGTAAATTTCCGACAGTTTTCTAAATTCCGCATGAGAAATCGTGAAAATTATCTGACAGTTTTCAAAATTTTGCAGGAAAATCGTGAAATAGTAGAAAACTAAGAAAAGGTAGTCAAGAAAACATACGTTTTTCATTCATAAAAATGTAAGCTTTAGCAAGTAAATAATTAGCGAAAAGGCTTATAGAATTAAGTTAGTAGGTTTGTATCAAAACATTCACTTTTTGGCTAACCAGAACATCTTTCATTTTCAAAACTACTTAGGAACTATGTTAATTTAAATCTACGTTAGTCGACAGTTTCAAAATGACTCACCCGAGGACCGGATTGCTAATCCGTAAAGAAGTCGCCCTTCTTCGGTCTTGGGTACATTCCCATACCGTCTTGTGGTTTGTTTACCACGGGAACAAATCGTCGAATCATTCGGACTTCGTTTTAAATTTTCGTCTTAGGACCTAAAACACATCGATAAGAATTAGGATTTGCTAGCGAAAAGTAAAAACATGTTAATTAGAACGAATACTTATCTGTTTTCCGTCCCGGCGAATTCGGTCCTAAGTCGTTCCGCGGTGACAACCCTGGCGGTTGATTAGTAGAGGCACTGTTGATATTTGGAAGCGGTGCTTCGAAGTCGACGGTGTCACGAAACCGTATTTCGGATCGGGTACATTTCGTGGAGACGTTCCGTAGTGATAGCTCTGGCTGTATAGAGGCACTATTGTCGGCGGAAATGGTGCTTCGGAGTAAACGATGTCACTAACTCCTACTACGAATCAGGTGATACTGATTAGCAGCCAGTTACGAGTACGTAAATAATCGTAAGGTTAACACATCTGCGTGTAACACACTCGCGCCCGGAGGAAGAACATTCTTCGTTATCGATGGCAGACGCATCGTCGCGTTTTCGTAGCAACCGCGTGTAATTTTTTGTTTTTTTCCATTTAGTTTTTCCCGACGGAGGTCGGTTGTCGAAGGAATCCCACGATGAATATGCTGAAAATAAAGAAAAGGCTATTAAAAACTAGAGATGAAGTAATAATTACCGAATACTCCCCCGGTTTATAGCTATTTGTTAGGTCCCACGATGTCCTCCAGCAGCTTTTCCGACACTTTTTTCTCGAATATCAACAGGAAACTCATTCACTCTTTTTTCTACTGTTGTTGTTTTTTTACTTTAAACGTCAACAGTTAGTGCGATGTTTTTTTGCAGACGTCATCCGCGAGATGACAGTGCGATGTTTTCGCGCATGACAGTAGACCAATGCAAACTCTAACTTAACCTCACTTATTTTGACAGTTCACAGAGCTTGTTTACAAGGTGTTAGAAGAAAAATCGATGAAGGGAAAATTAAAAATCATATTTTTAGTTTAAAATTGCTGTGATCCGAATATTTTAGTGTTATTCTTTGCATTCAGCAAGAAATCCATCGCAAAGAACATCTACATGCGAATAAAATGACGAAACATTTTTATCGGAAGCTGCGCCGGAGGCTAAGTCCCGGAGAAAAAGCTCTGTGAACCGTCAACCTACGTCATCATGCACTGGTCAGTTGACGTGATGACACGTCAATGACTTGCAAGCAAGTTGATGATGCTGTCAGTATTGATTGCATGAGAATAGAGTTGCGCGCTATTTTTTTGGATTCTACACTGGTCGAAAAAAAGGTTTTTCGATGTGGAGTTCAAAGTTTAGTTTTTTGGTGATTATTTAGTTGCAGGGTCAGACAGAAGTTCTGATGAAATTAGATAATCTATTTTCGTTGAGTACTGGCTGTAGAGGTGTCAAACAAGTTTTGATAATACAGTCAGTCAGGTTATTTGCTCAATCAGCGGTCGTGACGGACAGGTTCCGTTGAGTTGATTGTGCGTTTCCGTTCAATTAGCGTGCACTTTATTCAAAACAATCAAAGGAAAACTTGAGTTTAGTATTGATCCAACTGCAGGAGGGAATTCTTTTATAACGGTGCGTGACCAGCATGTGGGTTATGAAAATTTGATCAGTTCTCTGATCAAATTTTCATAAAATACGGTGGTGTGATGTAACGTTTTACGTTTTTTACCGTTTTGAATTACGTAAATATTCGAAGCCTCAGACGTTTTTATTTTTTTAAGCAAAATCAAGTGCAAATAAAGTTTTGAAGTTAATTTTCATTATTGTTATTGAGTTTAATGGTTTTTACGTGTCGTCTGTTTTAGTTGAATTTAATATTTGTAGCTTTTGACGTTTTTTTCTTTTTAAGTAAAATAATGTTCAAATTCAAATTAAATTCGATACGTGTCAACGAGAAAGCAATTCGTCGACATGGTTTGTGTCTCGACTAAATGTTGTGATGTTTGAGTACTATGACGACAGCCATATTCAATATGGCAACGATACTTTGTAATGTTCTATGTAGTAAAGTTAGCTCGATGTCTCCGAAGGCGCGAACTCTATGTCGCCATTTGAAATTTAAATTGGCGCAATTGCTAAACAATGGTTTAATTGTTGCAGAAGGTTTCTTGTTCAAGAACGAACTCAAACTCGGTCATTTCTTCGCTTCCATAACGGCTGGCATTTAGAAGTCTTATGAGTTTTAAGAATTTGTATTACAGAGTTTGAGTAAAGTTCAGTTTGTCGAGGTATTTAAAGTGATTGGAGTGATCTTGTACGTGATTGTAATTAGTTTCTTGCGTTCGTTCTTTAGATGTTATTCTGTTGTCGTTGTAGCCGACTCTCGCAAAGTTCTATTTTAAAAGTGTAGTGTACCAAAAAAGGTAAATTTTTGTCGAACTACTCGTTATCTGTTAAATGTTAATTAATATTTCGCGCTGGACTTCCAGCGCGTGGTGCTTTTTTGGTACGGGCTGGAATTTTCGGAGCCGACCCGGAGTCGACGAAAAGGATTTGCGGCATTTCCGCCATTTGATCGTTTAGGGGAGTTTTTGTGGAGTCCGTGCGCTCATCAAGGCCCGCTCTTCGGGGTAACGAAACGAAGTGTGGTGAAGTTTCGTGAGTAAAGTGAAGCGTCGATCGCCAATAAATCGATGGTGGTCCGAACCCTACGGACCGTTCAGAGAGCTCGGCGCGTGGAATACGTCGCCAATTGCGTCCCACGGTGCCGGATTGGAACCGAAGGCAGGGGTTCATTGCATCACGGGCGGTCATAGCCGTAAAAGCGAAGCCGTGCGGAGGTACGTTGGCCCTTGTCCGGAGGAAGATCAACCTGGGAAGTTAGCGACATCCGTCGACGCAGCTCTCTCGAGAAAATCGGAGGCCTTCCGTCCAGCCGCCACCCACTTCGCAACTTTAATTCGGCCATACTAGCACGGGCTCATCAGCTGCGCGCCATCCTGCAGCTAGGCGATTCTTCTGTCGCCGCCATCGGACAGCATCGCCGCCATCGCCACGAACAGGTTCGACGCCATCGTTCCTGAACCGGTTCGCCGCCATCGCGCCGGCGAAACCCAGCAAGTCGACGAAGAAGAAAACCTGCGCAGGTATGTGACTAGTGTGTAGACATGGCCATGATCTAGATAAACGTTTCCATTTCCGTACCAACCCCAAATGTGTTCAACCCGAAACAAATAAATCCCACGAAATTTTGAGTAAGAAGAGCGAGAAGTTCCGTTTTAGTCCCTTTAGTTGAAGCAACCGCTGAAAGATCGCTCCGTTTGCTTTCCGTTTCGTTCCGTCATCTACTTCGGTTCTTCACCTCGCATAATTTCTGTCGGGATTTGTTGGCGGGTTTGAAGAGTTTGAGAGTTTGAGTAACGTAACTTGGGAGGTGGCCAAGTTGGGGAAAACACTTGGCGCAAAGCGTAATTTTAGGTTTCAGCCAGCGACCGTTCGAGTATCCCCTGAGGAGAGAAGTCGAGAAATAGTCGGGCAAAACAACTCGACCGGTGGTCTTCCGTATCCCGGAAGTGGCGCTTAAGCCACCGGTTATTAATAAACCTCGAGCTGAAGCTACGAACGGTTACAACTTCTTTTTCTTTCTTCTGCTCCCTGAAAGTCCGTAGCTCACTTTGTGTCTTGTTCGGTCGAATTTATTCTTCGATGTTCTCAGATTTTTCCAAATCTTGAACAGAAGTACCATTTTTACCGGGAAAGATTGAAACATTTTCTGATCGAACATATGGCTCATAGGGACCGATTTGCGTTCAGATTTGTTGATGCCCCGGAATGAAAAAATCCATATCATACTTCTGAATCGCATTACAAACTGCTCCGATGCTCTAATTTTCTATTTTCGCCATCTGACTTAGTGAATGTTGGGAATAGTCAGGCCTATGCTAAGAGCTCATGTTTAGCGTAGCCAACACCAACGCCGAGCAACGTACGTCAAATCTAAAAAAGCTTAACATCATAAAACATCCAAATTAAGCTTTCTTCAATATGCAACTTTAATCGGGAATATTCATTAAATATGACTAATGAGTTTAATTGATTCAAAACTTATCTACATGATCGATTTTGATTTTACTAACATGGAGAACAACAATTTGTCTTTTATTTCACCGTGAAAAGCTTGAGCAGAATTTAAAAATAAATCATTGATGTTGTTGACGATCATGCAACTAACAGCGGTCTATCTGCACACTGTGCCCAGGACATGGTGGCTATTTTTAGGCTAAGGGAGTTAGATAGGGATGTCTATAGCCTGGGAATAGTATATCATTCGTGCAAAGTCTGTTTGCGCTTTTCAAGGAAAAAGCTTCGCAATCCCATAAAAACGTAAACAAATGGCACTTATAAATCACAGAGCGACAGATTATAACGTAAACAATTATGCTCAGTAATACCCTGTTATTTAAAATTTATCGGAAAACAATAGTGCATCGAAATCGTGCTTATACTTTCTGGGACACCATATATTTACATACTTAGGATAACTTTCGCCTAAACTTGCATTCTTTTTATTGCTAAAATTTGAAAGATAAAAACATTTTCTTTTAACTCACAGTGAGCTGCGGAAAAATTACTCAAAACAAAAATATTTGTTTGATAAGTTATCTTATTTTCTTAATTAAACCATATTTTTCGCATCAAAATATTTTTTTTTATTGAGGCTAAAAAAATAATTTCTACCGAACGTCTACTATTTGCGCTTATCAAACTCAGTCAAGACAACTTTAACCCAGAGTGTATGTATTTAAAAGTGGCGACACTTCAGAATTGCAACAGAATTCAACAGAGGCCTGTCAAATGCTGCACTTGTCGCCACTCTTAATTACATACACTCTGCTTTGACCATCTCAAACAACACGACCTTAGAGTGAACCTGAGTGTGAACTAATCATAGCATAGCATAGCATAGCATAGCATAGGTGATTGTACACATCGTGGGTGGCTATACAATGCTCAGTTGAGCAATCTACTGTATATTGTCGCAAATTGGTACTTGGGATTAGTACCTTTTCCTATACAGTAGCAGTTGTATACCTGGCCACGTCCTTACAATCACGAAAGGAAGGGGAGGAATGTTAGTTCAACATCTACTAGTGAAGATGCAGGGAACCCATACTACCTTCATAGATGTCTCGGGAAGGAAATTTGTGTTAGTTGATTAGGTAAATAATAGGGAACTCTATTCGACAATATAGAGTGTTTTTCAATAATATTTATTAGAAAAAAAAATTAGATATGTCAAAGAAAAGAATGGCTTACCTTTCTGTGCATTAGTGATAATAATAGTTCACGAATATCTTTTTTTCACACTTACATTTATTCTTATGCAGCATATAAAACGAAGGTATATCAATTACATGTTTTCTGTTTATTAGTCAGAATCCGTTGATTCAGGTTTATCATAGATTTCTTCTATTTCCCTTGTTACCTTTTCCTTATCTCTTGCCAACTCTCCCCATTCTCCCAAACTTAGAGCACCGAACCTATCTACATTTTGCCGAATAATATCGACCCAGGTAAATGACGGTCTCCCTCTCTTCCTGTAGCTTTTCTTGTATTTTGCAGCTAATTTTAATAGATGGTTATCCTCCATCCTAATTATATGCCCCCAATATCTCATTTGCAGAGCCCTGATCTTTTTGGTGACCGTTTTTCCACCTAAAATCTGTTCACCGGTTGGCGTACTGTCCTTTTCCGTGCAGCAACTGGCCAGCTCTTCCACGATTTGCCTCTCATATTTTCGTATGGATTTCCGAGTATGCTTAGTGATGACCGACACCTGTGATCCATACGTCATTGTTGGCGAGATAATTGATTTATATAACAAACTTCCAATCTCCACACTAGGTTGATTCTCTTTAGCGAAGGCGATGACAGCTTTGGAAGATCTTATTGCTTTGATGCATCGTGATTTCGATGTTTTACGACGGCATAGACGATCTGTTATTGTCTCTCCCAAGTATTCCAATTCCCGCGATACTACGTACGTGCATCCATCCATAGACATCGAAGCTGGAGCTTCACATGTGGGTGTCCTCACAATAATCTTCGTTTTGGCGGCATTCAATTTCAGGTTTACCTCCTCCAGGTGTTTTTTTAGTACCGGTAGTAGTTTATCCAACTGTTCCTTGTTACAAGCGATGATGAGGATATCGTCGGCATATATTAAAATGATCGGATACCGGATGTTGTGTATCTGATCTAAAACAAAGAAACCTTTAAGATCATTCTCTGTCTTCCGCAAGACATCCTCCATTATTAAATCAAATAGGTAGGGAGACAACGGACAGCCTTGTTAAATTCCCTTCCGACGACGTTCTGCTGTTGATTTTTGTCCATTCCAAAAAGTCTGAAAAGACTCTTCTCTAACACATTCAACAATTCTGCTGATCAGTCTATTAGGGGCATTCTTCTGCTGCAATATTTTTGTAAGACCTTTCAAAGAGATGTTATCGAATGCTCTACGAATATCAAGAGACATTAATATCAGATCATCTCCTGCATTCCACTTTTCTTCTAAAATTCGTTTAGCCACAAATAGATGATCCATAGTTAATCTACCATGAAGGAAGGCAGTTTGATGAAAACCGATTGGAGATGATGACTGAATAAGGTCTTGCAGAATCCATGAGGCGTAAATTTTCTAACCTACGCTGCTCAAACAAATTCTCCGGTAATCATTTTCATTCTTCGGGTGAAGTGTTTTTGGTATTGGTACCAGTAAAGATTGTCGCCAGCTGAGAGGCATTACATTTTCAGACCACACTCGCTGAAGGATATTTTTGAATTCACCTATTGATTCAGAATCCGCGTATTTGATCAATTCGATATTTATTCCATCTAACCCCGGTGCTTTACCGTTCTTGCTTTCCCTAATGATGATATCCAATTCCTCAATGCTCGGCATATAATTTGAATCCTCGTCCACTAGATCAATCTTATCTGGTAAAAGAAAATCCCCATCTTCGCCTACTTTCCATTTTCGCATTGAGATATTTGGTTTTTGATTCACATTCCGCTTTTTCCTGTGTCTTTTCATATACTGATGAGCTTTGCTTATCCTCTCCCCGTGTTTGTAGTTTTCCAAATTTTCAAAGAATTGCTTTTGATTTCTGGTTTCTTTCTCTTTACACAACCGAGAAAACTTGGCTTTTGCATTTTTCATAGCTTGTATTGCATTTTGATTGAAAGGAGTCATTTTATTTCGAAAGGACCACTTTTTCACATCCGCCATCGCTTTCCTGCGGTTTGGCGATAGTGGTATTTTATGTAACACGGATATCGTACTGTTAGCGGCGTTTTTCAGTTTATTGACAAAAGATTCCCAAACATCGGAAATCTGCAGTCCGTGAACATCTAATCCGCTATTACTCAGAGCGAAGCGATAGTTTGCCTTGAATTTCTCTTGCTGCAGTAGCTGCAAATCCCATTTGATCTCAGTGCGGTCGTTCAAAGATCTTTCGACAGCTACAGAGTTAGGGCAATCCTCTGCGAAATTCATGAGGCAAGACAACAACTTATGGTCCGTGTCAATCGATGACACCCAAGTTGCTTGTACTTTCTTTACAAATATCCTTGATGTTGTCTTAGTCATTATGTGATCAATCTGTGATTCCACATTTCCAGCCCATGTAACTAAGAGGGATCTGTTAGACATAGTGCTTCTAACAGCAAGTTCGTGTCTTCGAACAAAAAATTTGAGTTGCTCCCCATTAGCGTTACAATGCGAGTGTCCGATGAATTTCCCAAAATAGACTTCATCCCCTTCAGTCAAATCGTCTTTTCCGATTTGACCATTGGTGTCCCCAACACAAATGAGGTTCTTAGGATTTTTTACTGTCATGATACAGCACCCTAGATCACCCAAGAATTTTCCGTAACCAGTATTTGGGGCATGCAGGTTGACGATGTGCAAGGTTATTCTTTTCCCTTTTATTGGAACAACAACTTCAACCATCTGGATGTTCTCGTACGAGTTATTGATATTGACTATTGCAACATCTACTCCTTTGCGAACTAACAACGCCAATCCGCGCATATGATTTCCCCCGTTCCTAGATATGAACCAGTTGTAGTCATTAGTCACCAAGTTTGCTTCTTCCACGTTCACCTCTTGGAGGCAGGCCGTATGAACGTTTCGCTTTATTAGCTCATGGTTAATTGTGTCCCGCTTTGTTGGTTGGCAGCATCCCCGCACATTCCAGCTACAAACACGTGGCAAATTCTGCAGTAGATCCTCATTACATGAGAATTGAATTTCACGAACAGGATTCGTTCGGTAAATCTCCGTGACACTATGGAATTTTCCCTCTCCACCGAGTGCTATGTAGCATACATTAACCTGTTTAGCGTGGCCAATGCCGATTCCATCAGGTACAAGATGGCTCCAGATATTACCATAATGATCGTAAACTGTCACTTGTACGGAACAACCATTGACGATAGCGATTAACTGTTCAAACCTTGGTGTATCAAGATCTATCTGTTCTATGCTGTCATAAGCTGATATTACTCTATCTTTAATGAATTCTTTGTTACAATTCATGTAATCAAATGAAAGGGTTTTAAGAGAGTTAAATTTCTTTTTGAAGTCCTTCCTATTATCGACACTTTTGAAGATTTGATGTGTGGTAGCAAAAAGGAGAGAACCAGTCGATGCAGGTGATACTAAATACTTCAATACCGGAAAACCTGACGTATCCTCAAGTTTCCGAAATGATACACAATACTCCTTAATAACCCAGCCTGTTTCATCGTCAAAAATAACCTCGTCTACCTCTGAATTTGAAACTGAATCACAGGAATAATTGCTAAATACTCGTTCATTTTCAACACCTTCATTAACCAACTCTCTAACCTCACGTACGCTATCATAATGGGATACGCCATTATAATAAATATTAATCATTCTGTTGTTATCACTACCTTCAAAAACCAATGGATCTGCTTGATCTGAGAAAACTTTTATAGTCACCCCGAGAAAATCTCGAACAGCCGCTATTGATTCAGATCCTGCCCATACACCGTCCCGACCAAGATCCTGCAGATAACCCAGTATTATTTCGTCATGTACTTCTCCGTTATTTCCGCCATCAGGCCAGGCAGCATCTCTCCCTATTGCTTCTGTGATGATCAAGTTCCGGTAGGTATCAATAGATCGACGCAGGTAATCGACACACGTTCGACGCATGATGTGAATTGCCTCCTGAAATGCTTCATGATTATGTTGTAGCCCCGTCAACTGATGGACTATGGAGGAAAACAGGCAGTTTCCATCGCCAGGAATGGGATCGATCAGCAGGACATATTTGTTATTCACAGTCTTCTCCATGCGAATCGAGATATTCGGACATCTAATATACCATCGAGCATATCAAGTAATTATTTTAGGTATAAAAAGTACTTAATAATATGCTTTTACCTGACGGAAATAACTAACGCTAAAACGTATAATTTTGGTTGTATATGGAATCTAAGGTTCACCTGCTAAACTTTTGCACACAGACGCAAAAATTAACAATTCACGCTTACGCTACTAAGTCGAAAATGGTCTGATTTTACATTCGATACAAGACAAAACAGGAATGATTATTTCGTAATATGAGTACTAGTATATGTAAGTCGTTATGCCTTCGCCTTATGTACTTCTTCACACGCATACTCTGATGACACAGATACGCATCATCCGCCAGGCTCCCACAAAACCACGCGACCGGCGACAGGGATAGGATCGCTACGCCTCCTCCACATGCATAGCTCAATACACACCTTCATACCATCGGTACAAGAGAAAAAAATACATACATTATGGGACCGCTTCACTGTGATCTAGTGTCACTCATAGAACCACGCATACAACGACACAACACAGAGGCACCGTCGCCGTCGCGTATGCTTGGAGGGAACTTTGCATCAGTGTGGGTTTATCTGCATCACATTTGAACGCCACTCACTCAACATTCTCACACATGCCAGTATACTCACGTTTACCTCACACATCAGGTTGCTTGGATCCATCTATAAGGTTTTACATCAAACAAACATAACCTCAAAAACTTAATCGAATGAACACAATTTGACATTTATCGGTGGTAGGTTCATGAGGTTCATCCTATCTCCCGCAGCAAGCGGATGAAGCTTTGTTTATATATAAACCACCGATACCTGTCAAATATGGAAGAAATTCACCAGGACGCAGCCGTGGCTACATACGTGTGACGTCACACTGTGAAACCATATTGAGACTCTCATGATGCGCGGCACCCGGCGTCGTAACCATGATGATGATTAAAGAGGCTGCACTCATAACAAAGAGATGAAGTGTCAAAATTGGAACAGCGCATTTGCTGTCAAATCGGTTGTTCCAATCGAGCACAAGGTTGTTAAAGGTAGGAGTATTGCGTCTCTTTGTTTTTAATCCAGGCTCGTTAATGATGATGATGATGTATTAAAACTTTCCGTCGGCTTTCCGTCACAAACACTAACAACAGCTGCCCAGCAAGCAGATGAAGCACTCACTTTCATCACATAGCAGCTGAAAAAAAAAAACTATCATCCCCTTGCGAGTAGCCAGACTTTATTTGCAATAGCACACACTATGTTTGGTATCGTAAAACGAGCATAAAGGGGGGAAACCGCTTTTCAGTGTGCTTTATTGCACGCACACATCCTTGGTAGCACAACAACTTTCATTGATATTTCCTTCTCTTCTGCTTTAATTTTCACCTGCCATTTTTACAACAAGAAGACTAGCATCTTTTCATCCATTTCATACCACCATAACTACAAGCACCATATGAAATGAACCCGAAATCTTTTCTTTGTATATCTATTTCAAAGCAAAAACCTTTCAAACTGATAAAAACACTATACTACTATAGATTCACCAAGAGCCCATCTGATACACGTCCACTCGCGACCAAATCTCGAACCGAACTCCGAACCTGAGTGTGAACTAATCATCACCCGATTTGTCAAAAGCATCGTGCTAATTGTTAACATTATACTCTATGAAGGATGTTATAAACTAATTTAAAGTGGATTAAAGTGAACGAAATACCTTGAAAATATGAGTTTCGAAGCAATACTTTTAAAATATACTTCTGTCAGAGTCTATTATATATAGAGTTACGCAAAGAGTGAAGCCAAATCTACCTATTGAACTGTCAAACCGTCTACCTATCGAGCAAAGTAAACAAATGATTGTGCACGGTTAGAAAAAAGTACCTAATTTTAGGTACTTTTTTTCTCTTGCATCTCCTTCCCTCTTCCCTTTGTTGTCATAAAATGAAGAGCAAAACCACTCAACAAGGGCATTAAAGTGTGGGAACCCAACGTTGAGTAATCTCATGTTTACAAAAGTTGAGTGAAATTTACCTAACTTTTGGATAGTTTCTATTTAAAATTAAGTATATTTTACTTAATATTAAGTGAATTTCACTTAATTTCAAGAAAAAATTACTTAATTTTGGGTTCCCACACTGAACCCCCGATTTGAGTGAAAAGTACCTAATATTAGGTACTTTTTTCTAACCGTGTGGGTAAGGCGGAAGTATTGTTATCGCCTGATGGTTATTATGGCGAATTAAAACTCATAAATTGAAATGTATTAGATTTGTTCTAGAAACAGCTTCAAAAAACTTCAATACCCCCAATAAAGTTGCAACAAGAAACTCACGTGTTTGCACTCTGTAGGTGACTTTGGTTATCGAATTAAAAAGCTTTAGAAGTGATCACTGCCGTGAAGTCATTTGAAGGGTTGAACAAAAATTAAAGTTATCAACATAATAACAAGAGCATCATTCAGAATAAGAGTAAGAAGATCCTCTTTGCGCAACTCTATATAATAGACTCTGACTTCTGTAAGTTTCATTTAGTGTTTTATCTACAACAACTCGCTTTGAGAGAGGTTTTTCATGTTTTTCTTTTTCTATAATTGGCCGGGGTTCTGCCAAATCGCACCAAACGCCAACAAAAAATTACCTGTTTTTCTAACCAAACTTTCGGTTAGCAGATTCAATAGACGAATCCAAGTAAAAATAAGAAGAAGACACACGACGGTGTTAACTTTGACAGATCCTACAGCACAGCATAGGGAGATCATTTTAAAATGCTTATAATAAATTCTAGACAAAATGTAATTAAAATCTGATTAAAGTATGATACGGAAAAGTTCTGA
The DNA here is from genome assembly GCF_024139115.2 of Armigeres subalbatus. Taxonomy (NCBI): domain Eukaryota; kingdom Metazoa; phylum Arthropoda; class Insecta; order Diptera; family Culicidae; genus Armigeres; species Armigeres subalbatus. The sequence goes on from NW_026943194.1 coordinate 20,005, forward strand.
ACTGTATGATAGATACATTTTTGGAAAATATTCAAAAAATTGAGATAAGCTTCCAGATATGTAATTCAGAACTTTTTCCGTACCGTACATCAATCAGATTTTAATTACAATTTGTCTAGAATTCATTATAAGCATTTTAAAATGACCTCCCTATGCTGTGCAGTAGGATCTGTCAAAGTTAACTCCATCGTGTGTTTTCTTCTTATTTTTACTTGGATTCGTCTATTGATCAAAAATCGTATCGGATGTCCCTCAACCTCATAACTGTGGATATCCTTCAACACATGTACGGATGAGTTGATATGAAATGACGTCCGTTTTCTTTTTGCAAGCAAAATACCGGCAGTCAGTCAAAAAGCCGCTTGGCTCGCCGCTTGGTGCGTTTTGGCTGAACCCCGACCAATTTGCATAGATTATAATTGATCAAAGTAGCCCAAAATAAAAAATAAATAAATAAAAAACATACATAGCAAATTACAGAAACCATTTTAAAATAATCAAACAATCGAGAACAATACCCTTATAGGGTAAGGGAGGTATTTTGGACCACCAGTTCGACGGTTCATATTTTGGACCACTGAGTGCAAATTCCTTTTGGTGGTCCAAAATTAGAGCCCCCGTAAGGGTGGTCCAAAATACATCCTTTACCCTACTTTCTGTTAATGACGCATATCTTTGAGCGCAGTTTAACCACTGACAAACAGACGTAACAGCTTGAAAATTTTCAATCAAATTCTAATTGATCGTTGACGCCATGGTGATAGTAAATTCTCTAGTGTTACAACTGTTTGTCT
>NW_026943195.1:0-5296 GCF_024139115.2 Armigeres subalbatus
GGATCTTGGTTGCTTCTGTGCGGTCTCTGGCAACGTGTCCTTCTGCACCCACATTTTCTACTAAAGACCGGATCTGCTTGTCCACTGCAGTTTCGCCTGGTGTCCAAACGCCATACATTTGAAGCATCGCTCCAGCTGTTTTGGTGATTCGAGGGTGAAATCTCAACGGAAACATTGACCATCATCTGACTTTCACCTTGCCCACCTGGGCACCCATTTTGTTGGCAGCGTCTACCGGTAGTCGTATCGCTGCTATTTGTGTACCACCGTACGCTTTCCTCAGCCGAATTTATCTACCTTGAATCCGCCCTCTGCCAACTGATGACTAGTTGTAAACAGCTCGTTCACATACTGTTTAGTCGTTTGGCAGATAATGTCCTCATCACGGTCAGCTCCAATTGAACGAATTCCTGTGGGCCTCCTCAGTAGACCAATTGTTTGTTATTGATCCACTATACTCGTACGTGTTGCGCAAATTGTCCCACGCTTCGTCCCATTCTTGGCATCCCTTACCAGGCCGTATGTACTTGAATCGATACTAAGACATATGGTCGCTAATGCCTGCTTTAGGTGATTTCATCATTTACTGCTGATTTCTCCCTTCAGCTTGTTCTTTTAACTGCATACACGGGTCCTCCCCTTTGATATGGATCAATCTTGGTAGAAAAGACCACAAACTATAGTTTTCTGATCTGCTAAGAATCAAGTGCATACTGGTACAGTAGAAACAGATCCTCCTAGATGCCTCATCTGTGCCGAAGAATGTCCAACTTGACCTGAGAACTGAATCCAGAACCAGCTTCAGGATTTACCATTATAAGCCGAGCTCAGCGAAAAAAAAATCGTTTTTCTTCAACTAAGGCGTACGTTGGAAGCCTGGAGCCCATAACCTGGTAAGAATACGTCTGCTAGGTTTGGTAGTGAGTAACAGAACAAATTGAAAATTTTTCAGAGCCTATTTTCTAACAAAAATATTTAAACCAAAGCAAACCAATTGATCAAACTAATACCGTGAATAGCGCAACATGCACCCCTGAGAAACGATTCCTTTGTTATTTATAATTGTTGATCTTGGTTTGGCGAATTGCAATTTGCAATTTTAAACACACCCATTTTCGGTGCAATTGTGTTCAATACAGCACAAAACGGCACCTGAAACATCGTGTTTGCTGGGTGGCGATTTGGTTTTCTATTGTATTAATTAAATTTCAGAGCCTACTTTTCATCTCAATGGCCAGAAAGCTTTCTGTCAAGCACATAAGATCAAGATAAAGTATAATTGATACATTAATTATTCTCAAACCCCTTTATTTTATTGATATCTCATTGAAGTGGACGGATTTTCGGTGTTGCATGGATTTCGGTCCTCACGGCATATGCTCCTTGAATCTTACATCTAATGATCTTTTTGTTTGGCCTACATAGATTGTCATGCCTTATTCTATTCAACATTTACACTTTATCCTTCGTTTAATCCAATAAAGACTTGAATTGGTTGCGTCTGCTGGAGTATACCAGATACCTTTAGGTTTATTTTCAATCGTCTACAATCTAAATTCGATTGTCCATGTCTGTTGTTCGCTCTTCGAATTAGGAGATGTCGACGTCTCTGTTCTCTCTAATCCATTTCTGCATATATGAATAGCTTGGACAAATTATGGCCACAATAAGCCCATTTCCAGTATGTGCAGCCTATGAATTGCAATTTCAATATTGGGCTAGGGGTTTAGCACAGACAAACAGACGTAACAGCCTGAGCGTTTTTTTAAATCGCTCAAGAAGGCGCTAGTGTGAGATGTCAAATAAGATATACTATGCGCACCTCTAGATGTGAAATTCGTAATCAGTTGAATTTAAAGCGACCGTTGAGCACATGGTCGATAGGATTTTCATCAGTGTTACGTCTATTTGTATGTAGATTTAGTAAAAAGTTAGAATATATTTCAGACTGTCAAAATACCGCGTAATTTCGCGACGTGCTGGCGAGATCGCGATAACGACAATAACAATCTGTCATTGAAGGATTGGTGATGTCTGTCAGGTTTGACAATTCGCCATTGTTCCTTCCAATAAGGCCCAACGTGAGCTACTGCGACTTGTATTCAAGTATATTAAATACAGTGATGTACACTAATGTTATCCACAAACCAAATCAAAAACTGTGTTTAAGTTTAACAAAGACTAAATTGTATCTATGTATCATTGAGATAAAATTGTAGACTGTTGATACTGAAAAAATGAAGACTTTCTAAAACCCGAACCTCCTTGCTGACCAGTAGATCTAGGAAAGGTTAATTACACTCCTCTTCCCCCTCATGGGTAAATTTTCTGTGCTTGTACACGTTGTTTATCCCTTCCAAAATCCTGGGTATATTCTTTCGATTGATGTTCTCGGGTACTACTTGGTTCAGTCAGGGTAGTACTCCTTTTTCCTGTACGTTGATCTTCAAATTCGCCATGAATAGTTCGCACAAAAACGAAGAAAACGAATTTCCCATCGGTTCTCCGTCATGCATAGTCTTGCCAAATTTAGATACAACCTAAACCTTCCTCGCCATGCTGTTTCGGTTCTTTGTTTTCGCAGCCAGTCCTTCAGAAGCTTCAGAGCGTCTTTCACTAGAACGCTTGGGAACAATGCTGCTACGTCGGATGATACCATCATGCCTTCTTCTTCGATGTGTCCTGGGGTGGCATCAATGCATCTCGATTCGAACGTACCCCTATCGAGTCGAACATGTTTGGCATTACGGCTGGATTCGTTCTCGAAAACGACTCATCGTTCGAGTATGCTCGAGGAGGTACAAGAATAAATTAGATGTTTTGGCATTATGGATACTCGATAGCATTAATTGGAAAACGACTCAAGTCGAATGAAAAACACTTCGTCGTACCTTTAGAGAAGCCGAACGTTGTTCGAGAGCGATTTCTTGCTGAAAAGCCAATTATATTTGTTATTATTTCTCCACGGGAAGAGAATAAATGGTTCATTATTGTATCTTTGAAGGAAAGAATGCTATTAGTATACCTACTTTCATAGTTTCCAGGATAATATGTAACTCTAATTATCCTGCAAAAATCCGCGTAAAAAACGACTTCAACTAAAATCTTTTTTGTTTCTGTAGTTTTCACGTATTTCTTTGACGATTTTGATAAACCGCGTGAAAAATCGATGGGGAAAATCTGCGTAAAAATAGTTGAGTTAAATAAAAATAAGAAGGTAAAACACGCAAGAGATAACCCAAGGCGCATTTAACTAAATCACATGGATACATCAATATAATTTATCATCGAATCCTTTTTAGCTTTTGAATCATTTAGCCTAAAATTCGATCTGTGGCATAAGCATTCTAATAAACATAAAACTTAAAATTTGTGTCGTAACAATATCTCAATTTCAGCAAAACATATCGTATCGGCATAATGTTCTAATCGGTTACAACTGCTCAATAAATAATATTCCTTTTTATAGTCATTGAGCACAATTTGCTTGTTTTGTAAATCAACTGCCAATTCAGGCCCTGAAGGATGCTCTTCCAACAGGCAAATATGCTACATGCAGATAAAATTACTTCTGTTCTCTCTGTTTACTCACATTCGCTATGCGCTGAAGGTTGTCTCTCCAGCGCGTAAGTGCATACTCAACACGGAGATAGCTATCTCTTATCTTCTCTTTCATATCTCGTTTGACAAAATATACCGATTGAACTAGTACAGCACCATTCGGAAATCTTGTACCGCAACTGAAACGAAGTCGAATGAAACATATAATGCCGCTATTTTTTTAGAAACGAATGCAAAAACGTACGAATCGAGTGATTCGATTCGAGATGCACAATGCCACCCCTGATTCCAAGCTTCTGGACGACTTTCTGGTGTTGATGACTGAAATGCTGGGAATGGTTTTGACATCCTTTGAAACTCGTTCACTAACCATTTGACCCGGTTTTGGGTAGGAGAGCCGAATTTGTGTCGCGTCGAAGGACAAAAGGTCGAAAGGACAAAAGGTCGAAAGGACAATCTGTCGAAACGACAAAAGGTTGAAAAATTGGGAGGCTGAAAGGACAAAAAGTCGAAAGGACAAAAGGTCGATAGGCAAAAGGTTGAAAGGAGGAAAAGTCGAAAGAACAAAAGGTCGAAAGGACAAAAAGTCGGAAAGACAAAAGGTCGAAACGACGAAAGATCAAAACGACAGAAGGTCAAAAGGACGAAGGGACAAAAGGTCGAAGGTCTTGTTCAGCGATTAGTCAAACAATTTGATAAGCGGACTACATATCTCTATTTTGCTTCCTCTTCGCACCGGATATTTCGCCACAGTTTTGCCAATTCCTGCACTTTCGACCACTACAAGATTGTTCCCTTTCAACGCAGGTGCACACACGGTAATTAAATTGCGTTTTCTATACTGCAACAACCAACAAAAACGAACTATTTCGTGGGGAAGATAAACCGCTCGCGACGAGATTTTATTCCAACTGTTTTGTTTAAATTAAGGTTGCGCATAAATCATAAACTTAGCTGATTTTGTAAACAAAGATTCAAACGTCGCAAACTCCCATGCAAACCAACAACATCAACAGGTAGCCGAAGTCTTCACGTGGGTCTCCGGAATGTGAAGACTCTCCGAATTGGGAAGATTCTCCGAAGGAAACTGGAACCGGAGGGAAATGTAAAAAGAAACACTAGCTTCCCCTCTTGTTTCGATCGGTGCGTTTCACTCCACGTTAGCGTGGAGTCGGAGATACGTATGGTGCCTTTGCTGGCAACGATGACAACATTGCGCTGGGCACACTTCGTGCATAGTAAAACGTAGAGCACAAACAATTAAGCCTCACAACGTTGATTATTCTGTTAAAGTCGAGCTTCTGGAACTTGGGACAGTGATAAAGGAAGTGCGGTGCATCTGCAGTGTGATGAAACACTTCCTGTAAGCAGTCGTCGACAAATAAATCGGTGGCTGCGCAGATTGCGACATTGATGAACTCGTAACTGCATACAATGCCGATTTCTGCACTTTCGACTTCCGGTCCTAGAACGATGGTGCCTCGCGAGCTGGATCTACTGGTGCTGCCTGTAGAACTCGAGCTTAATTCTGCAGAAAGTTTACCATCGACACATCCCAAGTAACATTTTCAGTTTTATCATACTCTATTAGCAGTTTTGGAGAGCAAATTTTCAAGACTAGCAATAAAACTAAGATAAATGTACAAGACAACCCCTTGATGACCGCTACAAGATTACGTTATGACTAAGTGGACCACTCTTGAGATCGTTCCTCAAAGCAAGTTAAAGGTTGCCT
>NW_026943196.1:0-25974 GCF_024139115.2 Armigeres subalbatus
AGCTCCCGTAAGAACTCCCGGAGGAATTTCAGGAGAAACTCCTAGAAGAATACCTAGAGGACCTCCTGGAGGAACTCCCAGAGAAACTATCGGAAGTACTTCGGGAGGAATTTCCAGCTAATTTTCTGAAGAAAGCCTAAATGATTTCCTGGAAAAAGCCTGAATGATCTCCTGGAAGAGCTACTGGTGGAACACCTGGAGGAATTTCTGAAGAAAATCCCGGGAGAATTTTTAAATGAACCTCCGGAGGAACTGCCAGTGAATCTACCAGAAGACTTCTCGGAAAAAAATATTGGAGAATTAATCTTATATACGAATCTCATCTAGCTGAAACCTTTGTAGGGATATGTAGCAGGACCACCATCATCATCATCAGAGGACCTCCCGGAGAATTGCTTGAGGAGCTTTTGGAGGAATTTCTGTATAATTCCCGGAGGAAATTCTGAAGAAATTCTCGGAAGAATTTTCAGAGAGCCCCCGTAGGAACTGCCGATAGAACTACCGGAATAATTCTCGGCGGTAATCCTGAAGGAATTCTTGGAGGATCTGCCGGTTGAACTCCTGGAAGAATTCCCGGAGGAACTCCAGGGGTAATTTTCGAAGAAACTTCTGGAGGATGTTCAGTGGAAATCTTGAAGTTTCCACCAGATTTTTTTCAGGGTTTCTTTGGGAATTAATCTAGGAATTCCTCCAAAAATTCCATTATTGATTTTATTTCCGATTCCTGGAGAAATTCTTTGAAATTTTTACAAGAAATTATTCGAAAATTTTATGGAAAAAAACATGGAATTTACACAGGAAGTTCGAAGATTTTTCGTGAAATTCTCAGGAATGTTCATTGGCAATTCTGCGGAATTTCCACGGAATATTATTAGGAATTCCAAGGTACAATTTTCAGATTTTTTATGCGAAACAGCACGAAAGAATTATCTGAAGGATTCCCTGCAGAACTTAGAGAGGAATTCGTGGAGGATTTCTTGAGGTAAATAATGGTAGAATTTTTGGTCGATTCCCGGCGAAATTGATGGTGGAATTCCTGAAGACATTGCCTAAGAAATTTGTGGAGGCATTCCTGAAGAATCAGCGTGTGCGTGAATGCGTCACGTTTATTGGCATTACGTTTTAGTACAAAACGCTGACTTCAACGCTGACGCGCAACGCGCTCTTGTGATTCAGCCTTTACTGTTGGTTGTGGATTTGGTTTCAAAGTGTTTGGAGCTTAGAAGGAAAAAGTACCAAGCACTAATATTCATGTGTTTTTATAAAACTACTATAAAACTACGATTCAGAAGACCTAAAAAATTTGGCCCCCCCCTAATCGAAATCCTGGCTACGCCCATGCACATATCTATGGTTGATATTCTCTGATTGACAAGAATCAGTGAAATTGCACAAAATGATTGATTGAGATTGTTCAAGCATTCTCAGTGTGCAAATAACGGCACCGGCCACGTCTTTGTAGTCAGTTAGGAAGAGAAAAGGAATATAGGGTAAAAGACTCAATAGTGGAGAAACTAAACACGTTCCAACACTTATTTCTCGATTACTTCTAATCTATATTTCATTTCCCTTACCTTGAGAGTGCATCCGAAAGCTCGTTATTTCAATTTTATCAAGAGCGTGCTATAATTGTATCAAAATCCTTTTTTGTTACCTGAAATCAATCCTCCAATTATTGGTGCAGTGTTCCAATAGTTGCGGTATTTTGTTATTCGTGTTCCTATAGTTGCGAATTCCATAGGTTTTATATGGGATTCGCAACTATTGGAACACTACCACAACTATTGGCGCAAGGGAGAGAAAAAATAAAGTATTTCAAAGATACTTTATCAGTTTAAATCGAATTCCAATGTTGTTTTTTCTCTATCGTGTTATGACAGGTCAACAATGACTGGTAATGTAGGTTACTGCGTTTAATTTGTTAAATCCCTGCAAACCGTACTACCGCAACTATAGGAACACCCACGACTATCGGAACTTTTACCCTAGTAGGTGATTATTGTTATTCGAAGACCGTGTTTATTTTTTGCGTCTCCACAAGAGCCACAGAATTTTTTTCAGTCAGTAGGTAGGGCATAGGGGGGCAATATGCCCTAGCTAAACAAACACTGCTTTATTGTCTTATTTGTAACGCTATTCATGGGTATTTTTACATTATGCATCAGTTAAACAAGATATCTAGTTGATACCATCAAAAAATTGTCAAAAATCTCAATCATATTGATAATTTTCACATTTAAAAAAAAAAGTGGAGATATTCCGTTGCCGGAAAACTCATGAGGCAAAACGCCTTTTAGCTGACAGCTCCTAGGGAACAAAGCACCACGCGTCGGCGAACCGGCATTCTGGTATGGATAGTGGGTGGAGACGCAAGACATTGTAAGTTAGTGCCACTACACTACCAAAAATCCACACATTTTTATTGGCACAAATTAATACATTTAAGTTATGATGTATATAAGCGCACACATAACCATTCTTCACGCAAACCACTTATAAAAAATATATAGAAATAAACTTTATGTGTGGTCACGAATAAGCAATAATTTGATTTATGTGTGGATCCATATCGATTATATTAGGGTGGCGCTATTGCAAAAATGTATAATCGCGACACATATACTATATATAGTTATTTTTAGCAGTGTAGGGCGTTTTGCCTCGCCAAAATGTTAGATGTTTCTTCAAAATGTGGAAATTTTCGGTTTTTCCGACCTTCCCATGCACTATTTTGAAAGTTTTTTCGCCTAATCTGCATAATTTTAGATCTAGCTGTGCTACGGCCATCTTAATGACGGAAACCACAAAAGGCGTTTTGCTTCGGGGGTTCGGGGGGGCGTTTTGGGGCCTCTTCCCCTATTATTCGTACGTACACAAATAACTACCTGCATACAGAGCAGAAGCATGATCAAACGCAATTGATTTGCTTATCGACCGCACAAAGCATAAGAATAACGGAGCGCGTAATGTGTCTGTGAACCGAGCATGAATACGATCAAATGAGTACCCCATATCACGCACACTAACACGCCATCTTCCAAATACTAATCATTTAACTTCGCTGCCCTCAATGGGAGAAAAAATTACACCGTGCGCGCCTAGTGGCATATGTAAACTGTCGACGAACGCGTCCAATATTGCACTAATTTATTTATTCTCCGACCGCATAATGCACAAACCCGGATCTCGCGACTATTTTGCGTCTTAATACAAACGCGTCCAATCTTGCACTTTGGCAGAACACTTTGGCTGAAAAAGTTGGTTTGCCGAATAGCTGATTTGGCTGAAATGGTCGTTTAGCAAAAAGGGTCATTTGGGCGAAATATACAGTCGACCATATTGTAGGAAAAGTCGTTTGTCCGGAAAGGTCAATTTGCCGAATGTTTTTTTGGTAGAAAAAACATTTTCGGGCCAAGTGGCTCTTTCTGCCAAAAGACCATTTCTACCAAACGGGATTTTCGGCTGAATGATGTCGTTTAATATTTTCAGCCAAATGACCATTTTGGCCAGACTGCATTTTAAGTCAAATGACCAAGGGCAAACTATTCTGTGGGACAAGTTTGGCTAAATGTTTCTTTCGGCTGTATGTTGCTTTCGGCTAAATGACATTTACTATCTAATCGTTTCGGACAAATGTATTATTCAGCCAAAAGAAGTTCATCTAGATGTAGTTCGGCTTAACGCTTTATTTAGCTAAGTGGCATTCGAACGAATGGCTTTCCGCCGAACGACGCTGTTCGGCCGAATTTATCATAAGGTCACAATCAAGTTGCTGTAACCAGACTTTAAAGAAATGTGCTATTTGGGCTGGTGGGCAGACGCTTGGGCCAAAAGAAATTTTCAGCCAAACGAGGAGAGCCTGTCCAGATTTCTCCTCCCCACAAGGAAGGTACGGACGTATTTTCCATAGCGAAACCAGTGCACACTCCCGGCTCCCGAGGACAAATAGAAGAGAGAAGGCTTTTCATCCTTCAAGCGAATTATCAAGGTATCAAGCCGCTGCTTATTTCGCGGAGGAAGTCGTGGGAGTCAAACGTTTCCCGTTAGGCGTATTTGAGACGCTTAGTTTTTCTCTGACGGACAACGTGGGAGTCAAGACATCAAGGAGCAATGTTTCAACCATGCAGTAAAACTGTCATTATGTTGAAGCTTCCGACGCTCTGAGTATTACTAGCCTTCCTTGGCACCCCGAAAGCTGGTTTTCGGAAGGCAAACCTTACCCCTTGAGTCCGTTTTTCGGGTACCCAGAGGCACCAACCCGGGCAATAAGTTCCAACAGACACAGCGTCATAAGCCTCCCAGACACCAATCCTGGGTTGTAAGTCCTACGTATTTCTGCAACCTTCTCTTGGGGGACATTACGCGCATCGCCTGCCCTGGAGTAATTCAAGGTCTGATTCTCGAGGTACCGCCCTACCTGAATCGATCGAGACTGCGGACCTTGTGCCGCTCACATTCTTCTCCTTCCTCCCTACTTCCCTTCTTGTTACCCATCTTCTTAAATAACCACTCGACAATTCCCATTGACGTGGCCGCTGCATGTCGGTCTATTCCTACCGCTCTCAATTGGGAAGTATCTGTTGACTAATTCGGGATTCCGATTTCGATCACCGTCCATGCTTCGCCCCTTGACAAGGAGCTAAAATGGCGCTTCGATGCTGCCGAATTGGTGGCATATACCTCCACTTCCGACGCACACTTTAACGAAACACGCCCATAATCCAAACCATCTATGATGACGCCGTTGCCTGCAGCCCGCAAACCAGCACCCGGCCAGGACGAAAGGTACTGCGCTGGTGGTCGGATGAAACGCGTCGGTTGGTTAAAGCGAGAAGGAAAACCATTCAAGTGCTACGGAGACTTCCCGCTGGTCATCCTGATAATGAAGTGCCCTTCGGGTATACAATGAAGAGTACTAACACAGGCCAAAAATACTTAAAGCCAAAAGGAAACAGTGGGAGGATTTCTTTGATCTGCCCAGCTCAGATCTGCTGCCGAACTCTGAGAGAAAATCAACGCGCTTAGAGGAAAACGAGGATTTCCCCCCACCCACCTCGATCCACTTGGTCACCATGATCGATCCCCCGTGGTACCCAACACGCTTGGGGACTACTTTACCGTGCTAGCGTCGGTAAACCACCACTCCACCGAGTTCCAGTGGACAATCCTTGGTAACTTTTAGTCCCTCACAACCTGTCAGGTCTCCCCGGATTTACAAAATTTCGGCTACAATCTACCGTTTTCTGCTGCCAAGCTGCCATTCGCCCCTCTCTAAAAGCAATAGGAAGTCATCCGGTCTCGACTGGGGTATTGGGTACCCTATGCTCAAAAAACTACCGCATTCCGTCAAAATCCAGATCCTAGAGTTGGTCAACCAAATGTGGTCTGATCAAAACGACGCGGATGAGTGGCAAAACAGTTTAATCATCCCCATTTCTAAGAAGCGCATCCCCTCGCGGAATGGCACTAAGTACCGGTCCCATTTTGTTGACCTCTTGTGTGTCCAATGTCGTAGATGAACCAGCGCGCGGTTGTGTGACAAACTAGAAACATGAGCTGAATTCTTATTCTGTCAGCACGCGGTCCGTCCAGGCTACGGAAAGGGGACATGTTTTGCAAACTTAGGAGGGCTTCAACAGAACTTGAACCCCCTTCGTCCTTTAACAGTTGAGCGATTTACCGACAACTTCCTTGCTTTCATCCGGAAATTCCTCACAGAGCGCTTATTTGAAGTCTAATCGGGAACCAAGATTCGAGGACATTGCCAAAGAAGTCTGGGGTACCAAAGGATTCCGTTTGACGGTGTTCCTTGGCGTCATGGCGTGTTTTGTTCATTTTCTCGAACATTGATATTTTCGTCTTTGCTAACGACATATTTCTGGTAATCGTTGGCGACACTCCTGTTTGCACAAGGATAAGGACACAATCCGTAGTCAGTGCTGTTCTTCACTGGGCCACCTTTGTGGGCTTCACCATGACCGACAGTAAGTCTAAAAACACTTCTGCCGTTGGAGGCTCCAGTTGTCTTGGCCTTGGCCAAGCGTCAAGTTGGGAGTGCACCCAATCCCCAACAAGAAAATCGTAGAATTTCTTGCAGTGTCCATCGACCGGAGCCTATCATTGATAGTCGCCTGCTCTATGGCCTGGCCCTTATCTGTATCGCCCACCGTAACTTTATCGAGTCTCTATATCCGACCTTCAACTCATACGTTCGAGCCGCTTTGCTGCTAATACGTTCGAGCCGAGATTGCTAACCTCTACACTAGCCGGGCTGCATGTGCCAAGACAGGCATATTGTCAAAAACCTGAGCAGGAGGGGCGATCACGGTGACTGCAGTTGGTATGAACTTGGTGTGCATAAGAGGTCCCAAAGTCCCAAAAAATATGTATGTTATTTATGAATTAATTTTTGGTATCATTTGTAGGTATTTTACGCACACCTAGTTTATACCAGAGTAAGATATCAATAACAGAATGAAATATTATTGAGTTATTTCTTCCTGCTCAGGAAGCCATCGTGTGCCAGCGGAATACTGTCCCAAAGGCGCATCTTTATCCATCGTAACATCCGGAGAATACAACTCTTTTCTCATATTGGAATCACCAGGACCAATATGACTATCTCGGATAGTATTCAGGACATCTGTACAATATCTCCGCACTTCAAGACGAAACGCCGTTACACCCCTGGGCATCCTAGCCAACATGCTCCCGAATATATACGGACTTAAGCAACCTAAAGAATCAGCAAGTTGTCTCTCGGATCCGAACCGGACACACGCGGCGCTCTCACAACTTTGGGAGCCCCTATCGAATATTTTGCGACGTTTGCGAGGTCCACAATAATTTGGAACTATACGTACGCCGAGACTTGTGGTTTTTGAAGGGATTTAGCAGAACGCACTGTTAAACCCCGCCACATCCTAGGAAGTCCCCCTTACTCGCTGCCACAATAGGGTGTCTTGTAAAGCGTGTATGATCTTGATGATGTGAAGACGTTGAAGTATCCACTAGATCCCGGATATTTCAGACTGGTCACTGATGAGGCATTGGTTGACAACACTCAAAATTATATCATAGTCACGTCTGTGTGCTACTGTACATAGCAACGAATACAACACCGGATTTAGAATCAGGTATCTCGATCCTTAGTCAAAACACCAGCCAGCCTGCGCAATGAGACTGGATGAAATTGAAGCGTGAAGTTCGCTGTCTTGTGACCAGCACATAAAACCATCAGCTAAGATTGAACAAGGAACGTACTACATTCGACTCTCTACATCTCGATGTTCTATATCTCGATATCTCTTCCTATGTCGATGGTTTTTTCGGTCCCTTCAATCTACATACATTTTGGTTTTCTACATCTCGATAACCTCCCTATCTCGATAACCTCCCTATCTCGATGTGTTTTAATCGTATTTTGTTCTGGATTTACTCTCCTTATGTCGATATGTTCAACTTTTCAGGCTACTAGACCATCTTTGTACAATAACAATCAATATCAACAACAAGATATGACATTTGTTTTGTTGTCGTTTTTCATAGCGACGAGCTTTTTTGGATCTAGTACCCATTTCAATTTTCCTTCCATTTCTCGATCCCTCCTTATCTCTATGGTCCCTTCAATATCGAGATGTGAAGAGGCGACTGTAACAACCTTTCACTAATTGGGTACAGCGATGTTAAGGTCACTCCTGACGGAATCCAATTTTCATAGTACTCGCGTTTTCAAGGACACACCATTTGATACGAAAGCAACACACAACTGTCATTTTTATTATTCCACGCATGCTGCGACGCAGCCAAACTGGGAAAATAAAAATGACAGTTGTGCGTTGCTTCCGTATCGAATGGTGTGCCCTTGAAAACGCGAGTACTTTGAAAATTGGATTCCGTCAGGAGTGACCTTAACTGGACATAATCTCGCAGTTGCCAATGAAAATAATCAAAGCTGTTTTGGCTTCGTGTCACTGGAAAAACAGAATAAAAGGAATAATATCGACTTATGCATATGGAAAATAATCAACCGTAAACTTTAGCTAGATTGGAAGAAATTAGTGTCATTTGGGCCTTCTATGTTGGAGCGTTCTCCTTCAATTTCTTTACAAATTTAGAAAGTTACCTAATCGATATGAAGCACGCGTTGAAAAAATAGAAAATAATCATTTTACGGATAAGCAACTCATGGTTTTTGTGTAGAGACATACAAAAACAAAAACACGGTCTCCAGTTAGCAAAAAATAGCTAAGAACATCTCCCCACACCACCCCATAAGTAAGTCGCTGCAGCTTACGCAGTGAGAATGATTTTTTAAACCAATACGTTCATTGTGCAATTTCGCTGGTCAATCACAAAAAAGCAATCATGCATGTGTGTGGACAATCTAAGCTATGCCAAACTAGTCCGTAGTGTAGACCACATTGTAGTTTATCACCGGATACTTTCACCACCGAGTTCATCGCTCCTAAATTCTACACTTTATTCGTTTCGAATATAAAAATACTCGCTTTACAACACACCCCAAAAATGATCGTAAATTCCGAGCAACAAATTGACGAGCGGACCATTAAAACGTTACTTCATTTCCTACATATAACGCAACACAGCTTTTCGGATTCAGCAACCGAATAACGTTCCTGGTGCCGCCGGCCTTTCATCGTTCAGCCCGTGACGCACGTAGTTGAATAATTGTTATTTTTAAAATCGCAATCCGCTCACACGGGCTGATCCGACCAGATCCTACCTAGCCGAGCGTGATTAAGTGGTGCTTCGAAGGTGGCCCGCGGACGAAAGCGAAAAACCAAAGTCTGTCGCGGCGCGGGAAATATTTCGAATAACACTCGAACGCGGGAGATCAACCAACAACGACGACACGGTTCCGTTGAAGCGGACTCGGGTTGGTGCAGTTGGTTGCAGTTCGTGGGATTTGGTTTTCGTGTAAATATTTTCATCATTATTCCTCGAAGCTGGCTGGGTGGGATATTGGACGCGATGAGGGATGTTTATCATTCGTCTTGAAATAGGTAGCTGATTCATTTCAGGTTCTGATTTTAAAGAATGAAGCAAGAGGGGTTCTTCATGAGTTCAAAAAGTGCTATATGTTTATTTTTCTTTAACACATTTTATTTTGCTTTTTTGTGTTTTTGTACAAATGTACCTATTGGTAGCCCTTAGCCTGTACCGCTGACATCGACGAATGATTCAGTGCTTAAAAAAATCATGTTGACTCAAACAATCCGTTTTAAGCCGTTACTTCTAGTTCACTAAATTGTAACAATTTTCATGCATAAAAAATCTCGATAGTATTGAAAACATTGTCATTTCAAAACGGTTGTGTTGTTGTGGTGCTAAGAAACAAGTTGCAAAATGCTAAAAAAAATGAAAGGGATTGGATCTAGTTTCTTAAATGTAATTAGTTTAACAAATATTAAACCAATTTCATTTAGGCGCGCATGCAGTCTCGGCCGTGCTGTGCTGTCTTCCGCAAGCAATCTATTGGTTTAATTATGAGCAGTGCGCGAAGGAATATATGCGTGGAGGCGCGTGGTAGGATCGGGGAAATTAACTATCGTGAAGGTGAGGAATCACAGTCGTCTGGTGCTGAAACTGAAAAAATATGCTACATAATATGTTGCTGATCGCAGTGACACACCCGAACAACAGTAAAAAAGAAAATAGTATAGCATTACGAGACACGAACCTATCCATAGCTATGTATGTAAAAAGAGATAAAAATGCCGATGACGTTTTTAATGATTACAGATAAAAACAGACCTTTGCAATTCACGTTTGAAGTGAATGGAAAGCCACTATGATTGAACAAATTGTTTAAACGTGCAAATTAATGAGACAATTTCTGCTTTAGATTTTCTATATTAATGAATTGAATGATCGTGCTTTAACAATTACATATAATACTAACGTGTCCAGGGGAGAAAAAAAGAATAATGATGTAATGATCATGATAATTCATGATAAATTCTAGAATTTTTCAAAGATCAACTAGAATTGAACCGCAATGTTTACAAAACATGTAGAGCTCACCAAAGGCTTTCGTTTACATCTGCTTTCATCTGCTCAGTGAAATGATCGTAGCAAGCATCGAGCGCGGTTGGCTGCATTCAATTTCTTCTGTTACGTTTATTTTTCCAAAAACCCTAAAATTTGTTTTTCCAAACATCCAAAAATTTTGTTTTCATTACTTTACGGCAAACTAGAAGTGAAGAATTTCGTGTCAAATATATCATAGTGTACAGTGTTTCATCGTCCTTCCTGTTCAGAGCATTTACGACCCTGGATTGTGAAACGCACTTTAAGGATTCAATACTTATCCTGGCGTGAACTAGAAGCAAGATGCGCTTTCTTTCCTTCTCCTTGGAGAAGAATTGGATGTCTGGACATATCACTGTAATATGTGCGGACCTGAATCATTTTATTTGCGGCAGGCACAGTAGCAGCCTGGACACTAACTGCTACCAGAACTTTCACAACAACGAACCCCACAAGAACCTTGTAGCTGCCAAATCGGCCACAGTTTCGAATGAAGCAAAGGGGGATGAATTGCGCATTGAATGATGTAGTACCTCGAATATTCCTGATGTTTCTTGTCCAAAACTGGAATAATTTCGACAGTGGTTGAACTGGTGAGCACGTTCCAATTTCCTTTATCTCTTCATTTATACTTTATCAACTTCAAAATTGAACACTAAATACGTACAGGGCATCGTTTGCTTCTATTGCCGCGGATATTGTGGGAGTCCCAGGTATCCGGTTCACGCTTTAGTTAGCAACGGTGGCTCTTCTCGACCTTCTATTCCCCGAGTAGTTAGTACGAATAAGGGCGTCCTTGTGAAGTTTTGCTGTACCTGTTATGAACAACTAGCACATCCCATTCCCTGCACATCTGAAGAAACCTTTCTTGCTTCAGAAGTGAATCCTTTTTGTAGTACTAGTCTTCGTAACAATAAGGGCACCATTACAGAGCATGAGATATGATCAAATTATTCGTAGTACTACTTCACCAACGCCCCCAGCTGGGTGAGGGGTAGAGGATGACACTCACACTCACATCTGCTTTCATCTGCTCAGTGGCTGTGAAAAAATGCATAGCCATCTCTTTTTATTCAACGGCAATTTTACTCAATGTATGTACTCAATATATGTTCAGTGTGATGGAAAACGGAACAGTTCCCCTAGGTTGAATTACTTGATACTTTTTGTATATTTGAGGTTTCGATGGAGGCGCTTAGTACATTGTAGATTATCGTCATGAAGGCGCCCTGCTAGAAAAATCGTTAGATGTAATCTTAATCTTTTTCCGCGAACTTTAAAAACAATAAATTAGAGGAAATACCGACAAGTTCTACCATCCAGCAGTGTTGGGATAATCTCAACATCTTAAAACTCATGGACGCAGTTCTGACAATAGTAATCGTCGCAGCATGAAATGTCACAGTAGAGACGAGTTGTAGAGTCTTCATTGCCATTCGACGCATCGTCGATGACGCGCACAACGTTAGTTTTCGTCATCTTCGAAGAACGAAGATTTCATACCATTATTCTTCAAGCGGTAGCTGTCATGCGAAGATTTCCGTTTTCCATCTCACTAAACATATATTCATCTCATCGCAAAACAAAGAAATACAGCACCAATTTCGTCGCTTTTTTTTGTTAACACGCGTGCTCACTGGTGAAAAAATCACAAAAATATGAAACAACCCAAATTCGTTTTTATTGCTTTGTTTTTGATGGGATGGAAATAGGAGCTATGGAATGAAGTGCCGAACCGTTCATATCGAACTATGGGCTCAGAAGTATAATAAATATATTTTTTGCAATTAATGATCATAATACCATCATAATACCTGGTTTACATACCAATGAAATGGGTGTTTTAATGACCATTATGCAACTCAAATGTGTCCATTATAACACGCATTTGAGTAATGGAAAACCAACATCAGAACGGAAGTTACATGACTACATTTTGCTGAATTAGCTTAGGTAGGAGTTCAAAAACTGTATTCTCTGCGTCGGGTAATAAATGAAACAGTTTGATGGACATGACATCAAAATTTCCTAAAGGAAGGCATCACGGTTCGTCGAGCAAAATAATGTGCGATAACATGGAATCTGGTTGTTCTCTGCAGCAACATGATTTATTGGCAATAATGATCATGTGAAGTAAATTAAATTGTTCACATAAGCCCATTTCTTATCATTGCAAAAAAAACACCTAACAACTCGTGCTGAAAAATCGTCTTTTTGCAACTAGTTGCACGAACTACTATTTTTATATGCAAAATGCGTTTCAAAAACTCTCTCATTTTACGGGCATTTATCCTTAACCGATGTATTGCAACAAGTTGCATTTGACGATGCTCTCCCATTGTTTTGTATTGAAAATGACCATACAAGTAAAGCAAAACATGTTCCGGACAGTGACGACAGAGACAATCTTTATCTAGTAACTAAAATATCTTTTGTATGAATGTAGTAGACCACTATCCTATAGCTCCAGTTCTGCTCTGCATGCGGTTCTACTTAACAGTATGGTCAAATTTCAATAAAACCTAATCAGAAAATTGATCGGCCCAAAACATCGTCGGAACCTGTTACATGGTCATTTTACGGAAATAAGAGTACACCATCATGCAACACATAAAACTTAATGATTTCAAAAGTTATGGCATTGAACCGAATCGGTGAAAGGGTTTACCGAGTACCGGTTCAAGGGTCAGTATTGACAAATAAACAAACCGATACAATGTAAACCCGTCGACAGGGTTCAATCGTGCCGAATATGGTACATACACCCAACCGGCGTTTGATTTTCTAACAATTCTGTATAAGAATCTACCAAAACCTGTATAAGAACTGGGCATATGCGAAAATGTTAGATTGTTATAAAAAAATGTAAGCTATCATACAAATTTTGTTAGAAAAGCTTACAAAATTGTTAGATTCTTATACAATACTATATATAATAGCCCTGTTTGTCTATCCGGTGACTAGCCAACCAGACGCAGCACAAGGGGAAATTCTCACAAAAATCAAATATTTGACACTTGACAATTATTTTTTACTATCAGATGCAGAAAACAAAACCAGTGACAACCTTAGACAACCAGACACAGCATTTGATGAAAAAAATCACAGACAACAGACGTTGAAAATTTTGATTTTTTTAAATCAAACGTTTGCGTGCGCACGCAAACGTATCAATTGTGTTTAGCCCATTATGATGGAATTCAAGTTTAAGCTTGCGTTTTCGGGGGCACACCACTCGATACGGAAGCAACGCGCAACTGTCATTTTTATTTTTTCACGCATGCTGCGACGCAGCAAAACTAAATCAACAAAAATGACAGTTGTGCGATGCTTCCGTATCTAGTGGTGTGCCCCCGAATACGCGAGCACTTTGAAACTTGGATTCCGTCAGGAATGACCTTAAGCACTTTCGTATATGAAAAGTCACTAGAAAATAGGAATCGAATGTAAATAAAACGTTTATCAATGACACAGGGGCATGAAGGCTTCTACTTTTGAAGTGTTTCACATTTACACATTAAAAATTACGAATTTAACGAAAAACATGATAAAATGATGAATTAAATCAACTACTCCTAAATCGAAATCCGTCCATCGTGGACGGATTTCAAATCAAAAGATCAAAATCCGTACAGCTATTTTTCATCTAAATATTTAAATTGAAACAGTCTGATTGACTAAACTAACACTGAAAATAGTTCGATACGCACTTTGAGAAGCGATCCCTTCGATTTGTATTCCGCTTATCTTATGTAATGATCCGCATTTATCAATTAAAACTCAGTTACTTTTGGTGCAAAAGCTCTACTCGAAAACAAAATGGCGGCAATACTCCGCGTTTGGTGGGTGGAGATTTGTTTTTGATTTTTGTTGTTTTGATTTCAAAGCCTTCTTTCCAATTCTATGCCTTGAAAGTTTACTGCCAAGTATCTGAACAGGAGAAGATTCATTATTTCTACATTAATTACCTTTAACCCCCTTTAATTTATTAATATCTCATGAGGTGGACGGATTTCGGTGCTGTACGGATTTCGGTCCCGCACGGTACCTCGCGAAGCAGAAATTTGTTTGACCAGTGTACAATCGACCTTGTTGATGTTGACCACGCCAGCTAGTGTGGGAGAACGTGAAGTGATAAAACTAATCTTTGCATCGAAGAGTACAAAATTATTTAGTGTGGAATCGATCATATTGTAGAAGCCTATTAAACGAAGCACATTGATCTTACATTGGATTGATTTGAAACAAGTTTTCGTCTTCTTGTTTTCAAAATTTCTTCGCTTTCAATAAATATTTAGTCGCTTACCAAGGGGCTTCACATGAATTACCTTCTCTACTAACCAACAATTCCTTCTCGTAGCGCTCACGGAGATAGAGCATTCCTCGGTATTTTATAACAATGAGTGCTAAACTAAATTTCCTCTCCTAATCCTGAATTGACTGTAAGGACGTGAACAGCATCGTTATTTGCCATGAATTGGAATCTCCGAAGCAAGTATACAATAAGAATAATTTTTTTGTAGCTCAAGAATATTATTTAATTGGTGAGCTGTGCATATTTACTGTTTTTCGGCCAATCAAGATTAGCAACTGCGATGTGTACAGTTAACCAAACTAAGCTCTTCTTTGACTATTTGCAGAATATGTGAGGAATATTGAAGATTTGTGGGCATTTCTAGATATCCGCAGGGAATTTGCAAAAAAAAATCCAGAACGGGTTGAAAAATCATTAAATTTGCTGAATGCTTTACTTATGATTGTTTTCAGCTAATACTGACCATAACAGCTTTTCTCACATGTCAAGGGCACACAGACAATAGCTCAGTTCGTTGAGCTTATTGTAATAATCTAAAGTACATATCTTTGTGCATTTTTGAAAGGTGCAAAGGATTCTTCTAAGATTCTTCATTTTCTAATTTTGACTTAGCGCAATACAATGTAATCACGCTAACAAGACAATATGAAGTTTGCTTCAGCATAATTACTTTGTTCTTAAGTGAACTAAGGTTTTAAACAAAATTTGAATCCGTATATCAAAATCCCAAAATTTCTATATTTTTTATACTTACTGATATAAAATTGATCATATTCGGGAGCACGCGCTCCACGATAAATTCCTTTGAAAGCGGCACAAATTCTGGGGTATTGCCTTATCGTCAATGGTATATGCGGCGAAAATGCGGTGATTTATCACAGACTGCTTCTTCTGTTATTATAACTCTATTGGTCGCAAAACAGTTATTTGACTTCGTAAAAGTGAAATCAGAATTGCGTACATAATAAAAACCCAATTTAATAAAAATTCCGCGGAAAAAAATTAAAATTTCGAATTAAATGAACCTTGATTTCGTATCGTTTCGAAGTCTCGAAAGTAAATCTATATTTCGTTTCGTTTCGATCCGAATCAACATAGACATTTTAAATTTCGTTTCATTTCGTTTCGTTATGAAAAAGTGTGTTATGACATACCCTAAGGGAGGTATTTTGGACTACCAGTTTGATGGCTCATATTTTGGACAACTGAGTGCAAATTCCTCATGGTGGTCCAAAATAAGAGCCCCCATAAGGGTGGTCCAAAATACATCCTTCACCCTATCTCGCAAACTAATTCCCCAAACACAATTTATCCGTAGAGCAGTCGTTGGCGTAGCTAACGAAAAATTCTAGGTGGCTTAATTTTATTTATGTTTACAGTCAAAACGATTGTATAACATTTCACAGAAAACTGTTTCGCGGAATTCAGTTTCGCGGTTGAACATTTCGCGGAATGCGATTTGGCGATTTGTAACTTTTCGCGGTACGACATTTGGCGGTTTGTACCTTTTCGCCAAATTACTTTTGGCGGAATGTACCATTCCCCGGAATACACCATTTCGTGGAATATTAATAATATGAGCCTTTGTTCATTCAGCATTCCCACAATTATTACCTGCGAGGTTTCTAAGCCAAGTTACCATTTTTTTGCATTCGTTTAACACGAGATTAACACGTTGAAACTTTTATAAAAGCCAAAAAAAAATTTCGATAAATTTCCTAGACCGGGCCAGAAGTTGAACCCAGCCTCCTTCAGCACAGTCTTGCTTGACTCGCTTGACGCATCTTCCCGCACGGCTAAGGAACGCCACCCTGAATATTTAGAAGTAGTTACAATTGCCCATTATACCGGGCAGATACATCCATTTAAAGAACGTTACCCCTCCTTATACCGGGCAGACGCGTTAATTTAATGAAGACATTATCAACTTCTTTCGCCTTATACCAGGCAAATGCGTCCATTTAAAGAAGGCTTTACCCCTCCTTTATACCAGACAGACGCGTTCTTTTAAAGAAGGCATTATCAACTCCTTTCGCGTTATACCGAGCAGATGCATCAATTTAAAGAAGGCGTTACCCGTCCTTCGCCTTATACCAGGCAGACGCATTCTTTTTAAGAAAGCATTATCAACTCCTTTCGCCTTATACCAGGCAGAGGCATCCATTTGAAGAAGGCGTTACCCCTCCCTTCGCCCTATACCGGGCAGACGCGTTATTTTAAAGAAGGCATTATCAACTCCTTTCGCCTTATACCAGGCAGATGCATCCATTCAAAGAAGGCGTTATCTCTGCATTCGTCTTATACCGGGCAGATGCATCCATTTTAAAAATGGGTTTGAAAAATGAGTACAATATCGGGTTCGGGTCGGGTACGGGTTTGAGTAATGAAATACTGCAAATTATTTTATTCAGTTTTGTTAATTGTGAGGCTAGTTTGTTGTTTGGGCTTACATTTTTTTATTCAATTTTAAGAGAACCAGTAATTAACCAGAATTTCATGTAATTAAGCAGAAATCGGTTATGATTTGAATGATAGTTATTCTAACTGAAGTCCGCCAAATGGCATTCCGCGGAATGATTTTCGGTGAAAAGGTACATTCCGCGAATTGTCTTTCGGAAAAAAGGTGCATTCCGCGAAATGTGTTTCGGTGAGTTGATACATTCCGCGAAATGTTGTACCGCGAAAAAAAATTCCGCGAAATGGTTTTCGGCGAAATAGTATACAACCTCACAAAATAGTTAACGATTTTGCTCAACACTTAACCCAATAATGTATATACTGTTCGCAAACTGGCCTACTGCTTTTTCAACCACATCAATTGATGACTTGAGCATGACAAATAATGTTCATCGAGGCTCAAAATTATCCGACAATCTAAGCATCCAGTTTTTCTTTGAAACAAGGGAAAAGTTCCGATAGTCATGGCTATTCCTATAGTTGCGGTTGTTTTTACATAATCTACATAATAATCGCAGCAATTCATATAGCCTATCAATTTATTGACCTGTCGTTGAACGAAATGTACCAATAATTGGAGGTATCATTTTAGGCAAAAACGATGGATTCTGTTGAGATTGGATCAATCTTCGTTTGAAACATTATTGATGAGCTTTCGAATTCACTTAGTGAAATAAAGTGAAATAAAGTACAGACTTGGTATAAGCAAAGAAATAGTGACGGAACGTACTATATTCCTCCACTATTGGGTCTTTTACCCTAGAACCATTTATGCAGTCTAAATAAATATTAAAAAAATCAGTATTTCCCTTGATTTTTCATTATTCAATCAAAATCTCAGAAATGGTGTTGGTTCTTTCAGTCTGTTACTTCTATTATTTATTCAATCAGCATTGAATCAGCATGAAATCACTGTTCCTACTTAGACTTCCTTAAGTAATGATATCTACTGCTGGAGAATCAAGGGACCTTAATATCCTTCGTGTTCAGCATTTCTATCGCAACACATAGGGGAGACTGGGTAGACTTGATTCCCTTTTCTGTTTTCCGATGGATCACAGCCAAAAGTAAATAAACATACCCGATTTCCACACAGCCTCTCTAAGAAATATAGTATTTAACTTTACTGATGTAGGGGGAAAGACGGCTTTGGCAGGTTTTGTTCTATTATTGGCAGGGGGTTTTTGTAGACCAAATTTGGCCATAATATTCTTTGATATGCAAAGAATGTTTAGGCCAAATTTGAGCCTAGTCAGTCATAAAAAAAACCCTGCCAATAATAGAACAAAACCTGCCAAAGCCGTCATTCCCCCTATGACAATCCTTAAATTATTGTTATTGATACACAATGAATTTTTTGGAATGCTGTCAAAAATCGACTTTTAAAATCTTCGGGATAAAATTAGAAAGCTGCCCTCAGATTTTTTTTAATATGTTTCCTTCAAACTACGCGGAATATTCGAATTGCTGTGCGTATACGACTTTTGTAATTGAATTCGACAGCACATGCAATTTTAAAATTTGGGGAGACTTGGTCCCCTTTCTATGATATCTACGCAATATATAATTTTTCCTGTCAACCTTTCATCAAATCTACCAAATCAATAAAAAATTAGCAGCCTGAGAACAGATTTATACTTTTTTGAATTTTTCCGCCAAATTTTTGTATGGATGACTAATGGGGTATCAAGTGTCCCCATATTGAGGTAATAACTTCAAATCCAAATATCTTAAAACTTTGATGGAGTGTTGGCATTTTCATCAGTACAGATCATTAAGCAATCCAATGTCAATCCAAAAAATAGCTCACCACATAAAAGTCATTTGTCTAGAGGATCTATACAAAAAATATGCTAGAACAAAACTACTTTAGTTCTCGATAAAACAGGGGTGATCAAGTCTCCCCACCTTCCTAACAATTCTCGCTTAACTTTTCAAAAGGACCTAAGTAACATTTTTTCATGAATTAATTTGAGTACTGCAATCAAAAGCTTTCACGTTTTTCTGTTGATTGCGCTATTCAAATTAATTCATGAGAAAAATGTTACTTAGGTCCTTTTGAAAAGTTAAGCGAGAATTGTTCAAAGTTTGGAACCTTATTAAAATGAATTCAACTCGCTCGTAGAGAGAAGTGTCGAAGAGAATGCTTACAGTTTCGCCTTTATATGACCAGAGAGCTGGATATGAGCATTATTTATGCAAAGTGGCATCAATTCTAGGGGTCTTATATGATCCTAGGTGAGGCTAAAGTACCACACCCCCTCCCACCCCGTAGCCCATCTGTAGTTACGCCAATGATAGCAATTACCTGAATGGATAGTTTCCGTGAATGGAACGATTTTCTAATATATGTACGGCTAAGGCAGGCATTTTCGTCTTTTCGTCATAGTCTTGAATACCAATATAAGAGACACGTTTTCCCAAACTCACCCGTACCAAATCTTAAGCTCAGAAGAAATGTTCTGCTACAGGGGAGTTCCAGCATATGGACGTTGCTTTCGCTGGTTTTATCCCATACGACGATAGACGGAAACACCTGCCCAGTCCCTATCATTTGGTGTTTACTTTTTTGCCACTCGAGCGTTTGTTATACAACTCTTTATGTTTTCAAAAAGTATCATAAATTCAACCGGTCAACCCAGAATCACAATTCTTATGCTAAAATAAGTCTCCTGTCAAGTTTAATTCGGATAAAATTTAGAGGTGGCTCAAGTCAATTTAGTATTTTTGGGCTATTTTCAATTTTGGAAAAAAAAATCTAACAAGAGATATAAACGTCGAAAACTATCGCAACAACATCTATACGAGAGCTTCTGGTGTGTTTTACAAGTCTTGTGAACATTGCGATTCGTTCCGTTCACGTTTTGTCCATGTTAAAGTGATTTTTAAGCTTTTAAGGTGATTATAGAATGGAGCCCGTGGTGAATTTCAAATTCACCACATGTTTATCTACATACATTTCCAAAACCCCAAATCTGCCGTATCAGTTTTCGTACAGTGCCGAAAATCAAATTATGATTGTTCAGCATAACTAAACCAACGATCTACCATTATTTCAGCACCATACGCGTTATGATTCTATCATCTCGTGCTCTTGAAAAAATATTGGAAAAGCACGTGGTTTTCAAAATGGCCGATTTCTGGCTTCATTCTATAATCACCTTTAACATTGAGTGCATCGTAGTAACAAGTGAAATTTTGTAGAACAACGACTTTTGGGGGAAACAGTATTTTTATGCACTTAAAAGCT
Organism: Armigeres subalbatus; assembly: GCF_024139115.2. NCBI lineage: Eukaryota > Metazoa > Arthropoda > Insecta > Diptera > Culicidae > Armigeres > Armigeres subalbatus. The sequence goes on from NW_026943196.1 coordinate 20,076, forward strand.
TGAAAATCACTTTAACATGGATAAAACGTGAACGGAACGAATCGCAATGTTCACAAACCTGGAAAGCACACCAAAAGCTTCCGTATAGAGGTCGTTGCGATAGTTTTCGACGTTTATATCTCTTGTTAGATTTTTTTCCAAAATGGAAATATCCCAAAAACACTAAAGCGACTTTAGACACCTCGAAATTTTATCCGTATTAGCTGAAAATTTGATTTGATATTTTAGCATAAGAATTGTGATGCTGGGCTGACCGGTTGAATTTTTGATTCTTTTTTGAAAACATGAAGAGGTCTAAATTGTGCATCCATATTAAACGGCAATGCGTCTCCATATATTCGTAAATCAGTTTCGGAGACTTCAAACGAGTCTTAGCAACTGTTTACCGAATGTGTTGCTCGGGAAATCCTATTCAAAGCACATATTTTCTTTATTTGTATCACATGCCAATAAGCATCGCGGCTTAGTATTCTTCAAGCACTTCCACAGTTTTTAACTGGCAGGTTTCTGCGCCATGTTACCATTTTTGCATTCGTATATCATAAGCCAAACACGATGATAATCTATGTCCAGGGAAGTGAAGAAAATTTCACTGATCGAATGGAAATTGTACCCAGCCACTTTTAGCATTTTGTAGCCGTGGGTCTTACTTCTAGGATAAATAATGTCCAAAATTACTTTAACGAACGTATTTCAGATATTTATAATTTGCAATTTTGTAGTAAGTGCTTTGATAGAAGTGGTGGGAGTAAATTGAACACCCTAAAAACTGCTGCTGTTTATCATGGTGCTATCAAGAAATTGCATTGTTCAATTCAGATGTGTCCAAGCCTATCTTAATGGTTATCAAATCCGTTTGTATACAAAATTGAAAAAAAAAATCATTTATGTTATTTTGATTATTTAAAATCAGTTTTCAAAAGTTCCTTTGCAATTCGTTTCATTGATGCAAAATCCAAGGAGCAGAAGAATGAATGCTCCCTATTTGTCAAGTGATCATTGCTTTGATGTACTTGCATCATTTTGGAAAATACTACATCATTGATTTGAATCCTTTCATTGGATTCTAGGCAAAGGCAAACACGTTCTTCTTCTTCTTATTATTGGCATTGCATCCCCACACTGGGACAGAGCCGCCTCGCAGCTTAGTGTTCATTAAGCACTTCCACAGTTATTAACTGCGAGGTTTCTAAGCCAGGTTACCATTTTTGCATTCGTATATCATGAGTCTAACACGATGATACTTTTATGCCCAGGGAAGTCGAGACAATTTTCAATCCGAAAATTGCCTAGACCGGCACCGGGAATCGAACCCAGCCACCCTCAGCATGATCTTGCTTTGTAGCCGCGCGTCTTACCGCACGGCTACGGAGGGCCCATAAGGCAAACACGTGGTGCGTATTATTAGTAACCGGTTTGCTTTCCACTTCGTTGTTACGTCGCGAAGTCGATTGTTGTTAGCAACCGGATATTGTGCCTTATTTTGCTTCTGTAATAGGAAATTACATTTGCAACAAAGCGTGAAGTTCGAAGACCAAAATTTCAAGGCGTTGTGTTGAGAAAATAATTGCCCTACTTGTTTTACATTACATGACTTTTCCAAATGTGCTGCTTGTACTTCCGATGTTGTTTTTCCGAATATGAACATATATTTAGTACATCGGGTGCCAACTAGCATTTCAAACCAGTCAAACATAATTTCATTCCATTCCAGGTTTTCCCATACGTTTTGTCAAATCCCTACCACAATTCTTACATGATGAATGTTTCAAAATAAATAGCATTAGGTTTCATGTAACAGAAATAATCGCCAGTTTCATTACGATGAGCTCTATAGATTTGGTGCTCGTAAGGTTGTTCTCTACATTTTTCGCTGCTGTTGTCAGCTAGAAGTTTTTTTTTCGTCAAAATAAACAGTTAGTACCCTCATTCGACACCATGTGTGTCCTAACACTCGAATCATATCCTTATAATAAAGTCTAAAAAACGAGAAAGCTCGACGAGAGAATCAAACTCTCACTCAAGAGATTGACACAATTGAATATGACACCACTAGCCATATAACCACATAGCCACCTTTGAGTTCCATGCTTTCAAAGGGCAATTTGATGCTTCGATTCACAATTCACAATTCATCGCCTGAAATGATTTGAATCAATGACGCGATATTTTCAATCAAGTGTGCAAGTGAGCAATTAAAAGCGAGGATGAAAGTTTATCCCAAACTAAAACATTTTTCCAAAGCATGCTTTTGCGAATCATTCTCAAAAGAGGATGCTCTTCGAAGACTGTTTAAAATTAGTCCAAAATAATTCAATTTTGTTTTGTGAGAAAATCGCGTTCTCTCTGACTGCTTACTACTTTTCTATAGTGTCTTCCAAATAGTTTCACATATTTCAAATTGTAGCTATATATACAAAATTATCCCACTACCGAACCGATTCAGGTTAAAATTTGAGCTAATCTGTTTCCATTTCTCTGTTAGAACATTGCTCACTTTACCCCCAGGCGACATGACCAATTTACCCCGATAGTTACATACTTGGTAATCACTCCTAAACTATCTTACAACAACCAGTACCACTTCATAACCAGCAACATAAACGATGTAAACGCTATTTTGGTTCAGAACTACTACATGGCTTAAATGCCACAATGCTGAAATTACATCAAACTAGCATTTTGGGAAAGCGTGCAGAATTTGGCTAAAATCTAGCTGTTGAATAGTTAGTTCATGATTTAAAATAAATCGGACAGCGTTATTAGTTATTGTAGTTATTGATCACAAGACAAACTTGCGTAGATATTAGGGAATTAGACAATACAACTTCGTTTTTTTAAACATAGCTTCTGTATAACAATTATTTGAATTCATTTCAAGACAAAAAAATAATATAAAATCTAACATAGTTGTTCAAAAGTTCATGCAGTTTTTTTTGACCAATCTCACTGCAATTTCTTTTGAAAACTCCGAGAACTCCTGCAGAAATTCATCTCTTGTGCGCAGATTCATTCCAGAAATTTCTGCGGGTCATCCTCCGGAAATTCTCCCGGAAATTTTCATAGAAATGTTTGCAGAAATCCAACTGCCCTTGAATCTGCTGAAGTGCAGAAGTCGCTCCAAATTATCTGTAGGAATTCCTCCGAGTATTCTAACAAAAAAAATCCCCTGGGAAATTATTTTGTAATTCATTTGGGAATTTTGTCGTGAGTTCAAGTAAATTCTCCACAAATAACCTGCGGAAAATCTTCAGAGCTTACTTGCAGAAATCCCTTCATGAATTCCTACGGAAATCGCTTTAGAAATTCTTGCAGCAATTAATTGGGGACTTCCTGCCGGAAAAACGACCGGTTTTATTTTTGAGCACTTATTAAAGAAATTTCTGTGATCATCGCTAAAACTCTTTTGTAAATTCAAGGCGGCATTTTTTTCGATTTTCTATAGTCATTCCTGCGGTCACCGCTCCAGGAATTCCACCAAAAATGTCTTTTTAATTTTTCGGGTTTTTAATGCTGCAGAAATCCTCTTTACGCTGTGGAAATTTATTTGCAAGAAATTTATACAAGGATCATCATAGGGTCCTTGTGGAAACTTCTTTAGGAAGTTTATTCGTTTTCTGTTGGTAATCCTGTAAAATCGGAGTTAACCGAAAATATCATTAAAAAAACCGCCAGAAATAGCTTTGAGGATCATCTTTTAATTTTTGATCGACTTTCTGCGAAAGAACTGAGACATCTGCATAAAATCACAGAAAATTTTTATGTTTTCAATTGTTGTACAAACCTTCATTCGTTCTATATGAATGTTATAAAGGAAATATAAAATGTTCCAATATTATGAAAGAATTCCTGACGATTTTTGAATATTGATATAATATATCATGCCGAGTGGATCATCGTAAAAGAAACAACCAATCAGAAACTGACAAATATCTCGGAATTACAAAGAAATTAACAAGATGAAAATGGGTGTTCATGTCCTTCAATAGACATGGTTTGTGTGCGTCGTGTTTTAGAATGGATTAAAATGACAACAAGTGGCGTATCTCTCCTCATAACATTTGTTTAAATAATGCTTGAGAGTATAATGCATGCCATTAAATAAGGACTTGGACATATCCGAAAAATAATGTTAATAACCTTGATACGTAAATTTGTTCTCAACAACATTTCCTAATGAAAATAAAGCCCATCTATAGATTTTATAATTTTCAAATAATCTTCCTTAGATTTAGCATTTCATTTATTAGATTTCCACCTGAGACTAAATCCACCTAAATCATCCTTTGACAAGAAAAAACATATTTATCTAAACATGGCTTTTTATTTTGGCCTGCAATATTATCATATTGGTCCAGTTGTTAAAATTAAACCTTGAATTAAAAAATGTCATGTGTAAGGAATTTAGTCTAAAGTATATGTATTTAAATTCTCAACCAGCGTTTGTTAGTTCTATATGAGAACGTACCAAAAGCTGTATTAGAATTTGGCATATGCAAAAATGCCATATTTGTTGTTCTAAGGATTGCTAGTGTTGAACAATAATTGGAAAAATATGTGTTCTGTATGTCAAATGATTGACTTAGTTGTAAAGCCGCGTTTAGCCCATGGGAAAAATCTTTTTATCCAAACTTGATAAAAAAACACCCATTCCAAAATTAAAAGTTTTAAACGCTTGTTAACCTCGTAAGCGCTACCCCTACTCATTAGTGACAACATTAACCATCCTACTTGTTCAGCGCCACTCTGAGACGCAACCTTGTTCGGTTCATTAGATCTGCCGCCACCCACGCAAACAATGTTCTAAATCTGTCAGCACCGCACGCATAGACTCTTGTCTACACCGCCAAAATCCCAGAGACAGCGCTGCTGAGGAAAATCTTGACACAGTTTTTTGTTTCACAGTCAGTGCACCGCCACTTTTCGCGCCACGCATTTTCCTACTTGTTCCTTTTTCTTGATGTCTTGAGCACCGCGCGCCGAATGTCAACATACAAACGCACAAGGTTTTGTCCACGTCCGATGCCACAACATACTGCCGAATCGAGCAACTCCCACGCTCCGATGTTGGTCGGCTTACACAAGATTCACGATTCACGCACCCTTCGGCTTCAGTTTATCCCCACCCACGAGTGCGCGTTCGGCCCGATGATGGGTTTACTGCTTTTCTTCGGGTTCTTGCGATAATGGCGACACCAAGCGGCAAAAATGTTCACTTCCTGTGCAGAGGATTTTCTTCGTTAGCATGCATGGTTTGTTTCACGATTCACGATCTTCACATGACGATTTCGTCCTTTCGTGCACTTCGGCGGGCAATGTTATGTAAATGTCAGCGTGACAATGGCACTTTTGATCTTTTGCGCTTGACCTACGGTGGAAAAACATTCGCACTTTACCTACTGGTCACGTCGTTCAACAATCGATCGCGGATCAGATCGGTTCAGCAGGTTCAATCACTTGGTAACAAATGCTCGCTCAGCACTCCACAAACACCGACTGGCGATCAATCGTCGCTGTTGCAGCCGGATCGGCGGAGAGAGAGCAAAATTCTACGAGCGGGAAAAATCTTCTATTCTTTTATTTTTAGACTTTTTTCGAAAATTTCTATTTATATCGTTTTAATAGTATTACATTCAGTCTCGAATTTCCTCCCAATGTTTACACACTGTCTGTTCGCACCAGTTTTATTTGAATAGATTTCGCACTGCGGTATTATATAATCATATATATTTTCAACCGTCTTTTTTCAATCAGGTCCGAAGCTATTTTCTGTTCCAAAAATTCTATGAAAATTAGAAATCCTAGCAAGTATTTTTCTGTCTTGATCACGCGCGTCATCTGCCACAGTTGTTCCTCCCACACACAATGCTCACACCTTAAGTAGATCAAGGTAACGAAT
>NW_026943197.1:0-17969 GCF_024139115.2 Armigeres subalbatus
ATAACCACCTAAGAGTAATTTTTGATGGCAGAAACACAAATTTGTATATGATGAAGCAAAGGATATGAATTTTAAAATGCTTCTTAAAATTCAAACTTGCAGATACTGTATATGAACTTGGCTCATATACAAGTTTGTCCTTCAGATTGCTCTTTAAACTAATTTTACGAGTGCCAAGAGCCCAACAGCTTTATTGAAATATCAGTAATCGTTACCGAGAGCTCGGTAAAAATCATTTTAGAAAAGGGTCGATTGGCTAGAAGTCAGCCATTTAGCCATTTAGCTGAAGGCTGCCCTAGCTTTGAAAGTTTGCCTTTCAAGAATTATATTAGAGAAATGAAACTTAAAATGTTACTTGGGGAAGCAAGAAAGAAGTGTAGTCTCACATATTCGGCCAAACCACTTTTGGCCGAATATATGATTCTGCTTCCTCTGCTTCGGTGGTATCGATGAAGTGGACCATTACTCTAGATATGATTCTTGAAAATCTTGAAAGCTTTCGAAACTGTTTAACGAAAACTCAGGATAGCTTCTTATCAGACAGACTCTTAACATTGGCCGCTACGGTGGTTATCGATCCAAGTGGACCTCTTTCAGGCAACGATCTTCAGAGCCAGGTTCAAGCCAAGCTTTGACACGACAACTGAGCAGCTGAAACAGCTGAAGCACCTTTGACAGCACCAGAAACTTTAGGCTGAGCAGGCAGCTTTGAAGCTTTGAAACCGAGCTGAGCAAGCCCTGAGCTTGGCTTAACTGAAACCCAGCTTTAAACGAGGCTTTAAAACTGAGCTGAGCAGAGCTGAGAGCGAGCTGTGAGCCAGCTTTAGTGACAAACAACACAAGCAGAGGCAGAGCAGGCTGACAAGCTGAGGCAAACTGAGCCAGGCTTGAGCAAGGCTGACAGGCGGGCTTTTGAGGCCGGGCTGAGCAAGCTGAGCGGGCTACAGAAGCCAGGCTGACAGGAGCGGAGGCAGGCTGAGCAGCTGAGCGGGCTGAGCCAGTGCTGAGGCCAGGCTGAGCGAGCTGAGCGGCAGGCTGAGCCGGAGCTGGCAGGAGGCTGAGCTGGGAGCACGAGCCCGAGGCTGAGCAGCGGACCCAGCTGAGGCAGGCTGTGGCGAGGCAGGCCTGGGCTTTGAAGGACCCAGCTGGAGCCAGGCTGAGCCCGAGCTGACGGGCTGAGGCCCAGGCTGAGCAGGGCAGGCTGAGACGAGGCTGGAGCCCAGGCTTTGACACCAGCTGAGCAGGGCTGGGGCTGGGCTGGAGCTGAGCAGGGCTGAGCCCAGCTGAGCGGCTGGGGGCTGAGCAGACAGGCCAGGCTGACCCAGGGCACAGTGGCACAGGCAAGGCTGAGGCAGGCTGAGCCAGGCTGGGGAGCCAGGCTGGTGGCTGGCTGGGCGGGGCTGAGGCGGGCTGAGGCTGAGGCTGAGGCCAGGGCAGGCTGGTGGGAGGCAGGCTGAGGCAGGCTGAGGCGGGGGCTGAGGAGGGGCCAGGCTGGGCTGAGGCCGGAGGCTGAGGCGGAGGCTGAGGCCGGGGCTTTGAGGCTGAGCTGAGCCCGGAGGCTGAGCCCAGGCTGGGCCAGGCTGGGCGCTGGAGGCAGCTGGAGCCCAGGCTGGGCCCAGGCTGGGGCGGGGCTGAGGATGGGCTGGGCGCAGGGCAGACTGGGGCGGGCGGAGGCTGACGGGCACATGGCAGCGGGCTGGAGGCCAGGCTGGGGCCCAGGCTGAGGCCAGGCGGAGGGCTGGGGGCTGGGGCTGGGCCCGGGCTGGGCTGGGGCCAGGGCTGGGACTGAGGCACAGACGGGGCTGGGGCTGGGCTGGGCCAGGCATTTGGGGCACCCCAGGCTGAGGCGGGCTGAGCGCGGGCAGGCTGGGCTGAGCCAGGCTGAGGCGGGCTGGGACCCAGGCTGACGGCTGGCACTGAGGCCCAGGCTGTGGCAGGGCAGGCGGAGGCTGAGACGGAGGCACAGGCAGGCTGAGCCCAGGCAGGCGGGCTGGGCTGAGGCCTGAGGCAGGCAGACCTGAGCTGAGGGCAGGCTGGGAACCCGGGCTGAGGCCAGGCGGAGACCCGAGCCCAGGCTGGGCGGAGCAGGCTGGGCGGAGCTGAAGGCCAGGCTGAGCCGGAGGCAGGGAGGCAGGGCGGGCGCAGGCTGGAGGCTGAGCCTGAGCCTGGGGCCTGGGCAGACAGGCTGAGACGGAGGCTGAGCAGGGCTGGCCAGGCAGGCGGAGGCAGTGGGGCTGGGCAGGCGGGCAGGCTGGAGGCCTGGCAGGCTGAGGCGCGAGCCCAGGGGCTGAGCAGGCGGGCGTGAGCTGGGAGCCAGGCTGGGCCAGCCGGAGCCAGGTGGGCTGGTGGGCTGGGGGCTGGAGCAGGCTGGGGCGGGCACGGGCCAGACAGGCTGGGCCAGGCACAGGCGGAGGCGCGGAGACGGGGCTGGGCTGGGCTGGGGCTGAGCCAGGCGGGGCTGGGGCTGGGGCTGAGCCCAGGGGCTGGGAGCGGGCTGGGCTGGGGGCGAGATCAGGCTGAGCCCAGGGCTGGTGGGGCTGGGCTGACGGGCCAGGCTGTGAGCGAGGGCACTGGCTGAGGCTGGGGCAGGCAGGCATTTTGGGCGGAGGCTAGGCAGGCTGGTGAGCTGAGCGGGCAGGCACGGAGGCCAGGCTGGTGGGGCGGGCAGGCCCAGGCTGGGGGCAGGCTGGGGTGAGCTTTGGTGAGCGCAGGCTGCGAGGCTGAGCAGGCTGAGCGGAGGCTGAGGCAGGCTGAGCCGGGCATGACCCAGGCTGAGCGGGGCTGGCAGGCCCAGGCTGAGGCCCAGGCACAGGCGGGCAGGCTGAGCGGGGCCCAGGGTGAGCTGAGGCTGAGGCTGAGGCTGAGCCCAGGCTGGTGGGAGGCTGGGGCCCAGGCTGGGCAGGCTGACAGGGCAGGCTGAGCCAGGCTGGAGCTGCCAGGGCTGGGGCCCAGGCTGAGGCCAGGCTGAGCTGGGGCTGGGGCTGCAGGCTGAGGCACGGCTGGGGGCTGGGCAGGACTGCGGGCACGGAGCAGGCTGAGCCATGGCCCCAGGGGCTGAGGGCTGGGGCCCAGGGCTGAGGCCGGGGCTGGTGGGGCACAGACAGGCTGGGGCTGGGCTGGAGCCGGGCTGACAACACAGGCTGGGCTGGGCGGGCTGGGGCGGAGGGCCCAGACGGGCAGGGCTGGGAGGACTGGGGCTGAGGCTGACGGAGACGGGGGCTGGGGGTTAACTGGTAGCTTTAATAGCTTTAAATTGGGCTTAACAGCAAGCTTTAGTAGCTTTAGCTTAGCTTAACAACTTTAAACTTAGCTTTAAGCTGGCAGCTTAACAACTTTAAGCAAGCAAGCTTAGCAGCTTATATTTAGCTTAGATATTTAAATAATTGATTAATTAATTAATTAAATAATGTTTTCGGGTTGGAGACTTTTTCGACACCTTGGGCATAGTTTATCCATTGGGCTTTCCTTGCCACACAAGATACATATTCATTCATGCAATAGCGGACATAGAAAAGCTTTCAATTAATAACTGAGGAAATGCTAGTAAAAGGTTGAAGTTGAAAAGCAGGCCAAGTTCCAGTTGGAATGTAGAGCCATTGAAGAAGAAGAAGAAGAAGAAGAAGAAGAAGAACCATTCTCATGGATTCATATTATTTGGTTTAATAATCAACTTATTACTCAGTATAAAGTATTAATAGCATTGAAAACTTCATAATGATAATATAGGAAATGTTTTTTTTTTCAACGTGTTGGGTATCATTATTACTGCGACCACTTTTTTGATCTATTGTGATGTATTCCCCTTTTTAATATGCCTATATCACGATGTCAAGCCACTATTTAGAATATCCGTCAAATGTGACTGGTGGCCTTTTCTCAAACTAGTAGTACATTTCTAATAAACTACACCACCAGATTGGGTGTTGTTCTCCGAACTTCATAGAGTTCTAATAGCCCTTTGTTGAACAACTTTATTTTTTTATTGAAAGTTGCCCGCTAATGGCATAAAATGTGTTCCGAGTCTTCTTCATCCACGCCACAGAATCGACATGAATATTTTCGAATGTTTTTCATTTGCGTCAAGTGATAACGGCTCGGACAATGGCCTGTTATTACGCCCGCATGATGAACTTTTTGGTTTGCCTCGCATTAGGAGTGTGTTTCCTATTTGTTTCTTTTTTCAAGGTTATCCACATTTTCAGCTCCACTTTCAGAGCGGATAATGCACAAAATGGTTCTAGTCCACAGAAACTGTTTGGTGATCCGAGTCTCACCAATTTATCGGCTCTCTCGTTCCCATCAATTCCACAGTGGCCAGGAACCCAATATAAAGTGATTTGGTTACAACAAGACAGGTTTTGAAAGGAATTTAGACATTCCCAGACGTATTTTGATGTGCATGTCGCTGACTTCAAGGCATTCAAAGCGGCTGGACTGTCCGACATAAAGCAGATATTTGAATGCCTGTATTTGCATCGTAAACACAAATTAGACCATTCCAAAATAGCTTGTATTTCAGCTTGAAACACAGTAGGCCACTTGCCCATAGGGGTTGAGATCGCTACCCCTGGGCCAGCCACCCCGGCTCCCGCTTGATTGTTCACTGTTCAGCCTCGAACCATCTGGGTAGAAAACTATTGATCCTGATCGTAGATCTGGACCACCGTTTTCCCAAGCATTACGCACAGGATTTACTACCGGGAATAAACGTTGAAAGTTATATTCCATCTAGTCTTCATTGTTCATTACTAGTGGGTTTATTCTAATTATATTTATAATACTCAGATAACGTGTGAGGTCACCTTCCAAGAGGTTCGTTGTAGTTGATAGCCGGATCTTTAGAGCACTCTTCTCGGCTTCTAAATGTATGAATTGATGTAAAGAGAGTACACAGAGTCCAGCAATCCAACGCCTTTGATGGTGTACTTCTCATTGCACCAGTTGTTGAGATAGTAGCTAATCGTTGAACTCTGTCCAATTTTTTTGTGTTTGCGGTTTTCTCTTTTGTTTTTGGTCACCATACCAATAAAGCAAAGGAAATTCTGGGGCTTACAATTGCCGAGTAAATCCAATGAATCATCTTCGGCTTTAGGCCCCATGCTTTCCCAACTTTCGTTTACATGTCCAAAGAGAATTTATTGTTTTGTTAATCAATTGCTCTATTCGTGCTTTCCAGTTGAGCTACCTGTCAAGTACAACTCCAAGATACTAAACCGCATTCGAAAGTTTCAAAAGTGTTCCTTTAATTTTTATATTTTCTAATCGATTTTTTTTCCTTCTAGTGAATGGTATGATAGTAGATTGGATTGGATAATGGATTTATATTCAATCCCTCCCTATCACACCATATGGAAATTCAATTTAGTGCTATTTGCATTCTGTTTTCAATGATACTGTCGTATTTTCCTCGGACTATTATGACAATATCATCCGCAAAACCGATTATCTCGAAACCTTGATTCGACATGTAAGCATGTAAGAAGATCGTCAACTACTAATGACCACAATAGAGGTAACAACACGCCTCCTTAAGGGCACCCTTTGACTGCTGTTATTGGCGAATAAAGGTTGCATGAAGAGGAAATCGAAGGATGATTTTTGAAAAAAAATGCTCGAAAAATACGGAAAGCTTTTTCAAACTCTTCTCAAAAACTCTAGAAGTAATTTAATTAATAATGGTTAGCAGTACGGAGTTGGACTTTCCTTCTAATGCATAATAAACGCAATTTCAAATTTTATTTTGTGATATCACACTTAATACACAGTATAAGAAAAATCCAACCCCGTACTGCTTTCCGTTTTTAATTATTTTTTTTAAATCCGGTGTGCTTCCCCGTGCATTTTTTTTTAAATATCAACCTTCGACTTCTTCTTCTTCACGCAACCTTTAATCGCCAATAGTGATAGATGAGCATCCTAAGGTATCTGGTACGCTTCGCCATAACTTTTGCTATAGAAATGTGTGAAGAGTTGTCAAACGCTCCTTCCATGTCTAGGAAAGCAGCAAGTGAAATTTCATTTGCTTCATAAGAGCTTTCTCTTTTTGTAACTAAATAATGTAACGCAGTAACTGACGATTTACCCTCCTGATTAGCAAGCAAGGGATTCGGGATTAAACATGATGATTTTATATGCTCTGCTCATCAGTTATTCTTTCCATACTTTTTAGTATTATAGACGACAAACTTATCGGCCTAAAAGATTTAGGTGATGATTTATCTTTTTTATTGGCTTTTGTAATAAAAATTACCCTTACTTGCCTCCAAACCGTTGGGATGTAATGTAACTTATTTCCAAGCTTGTTTGAAATAGTTTAGTGAGAATAGGTGTAAAGTCTCTTTCGCCTTCTGCAACAGGGCTGGTTTAGATTCCATCCATACCAGGTGACTTAAAAGGTTCGAAAGAGTTACTCGCCAATTTAACGTTTGGTTTTGTAAAATTGTATTGATCAAAGTGCTTGCATCACTGGTTTCCTCTTTTCCAATCATTGCTTCTGGTATGCTTTGAATAACCGTCCTGGTTCTATTGATTCCAGTATGTATTGCAGATGCGCTGTGATCTATACTTGTGTTAGTGATGGAACAAGGAACATTTGTAAATGAAAAGGAATAACATTCAAAATAGTTCCAATCAAAGTTATTGTTTCATCAGCAGCAATAGAATATTTATAATTATTTACACCATAAATGGTTTCTTTAATTTACGATATTTTTCTTTTCATACCATCTTACTTTTTCGAAAGTACAGCGACATCTTCCATTCTATATTAGAAAAAATATGCTATGGTCCATTTTGAAGAATTAGATTTTATTGTTTCATACAATAAACTTTTTGTTTGTTATAATGTTTCTGCTGAATGTATCCAAAATATTGGAAACAGAAACATAGACCTTCCTTATTGCGCATTCAAATTCAGAATGACTACGTTTCTAATTTCTGTTTCCATTATTTAGGATATATTTAACAGAAACATTATGACAAAGAAAAGCTTTGTTTAGCCATTTGATCATAAGCCTAAAAGCAAACATTATGTTATTGTGCAATACCATTATAAAGCTATTGATAAACACGTAGTTTTATGAACGTTATGTGTTACACAAGTTTGTGACCAAAATATTTAACATTATGACAGTTTCCCAACGTAGATTCATGAGACTCATCAGAATAATCATTGGACCACTAATAAGGTTATGAGACATTTGCCATTTATGGTTTTCTTGATCGGTTTATTGTGGTTTTGAAGATAACTATAAGCCCTTCAATAAAGCTAATCCTATGGTGTTGAACGAAACTATAATAAAACAGTTATTTTTGTAAATAAATCTATAAAGCCTTGAAATTTTTACCCATCAACCCTTTTGTTAAACGTCCAATAAAACAATATTCCGGATCGAATGATCCGTTCGGCCAAACAAACTGTTCGACCAAATGGCTTGTTCGGCCAAACATAATACATTCTAGTAAGCTTTCAGCTGTTCGACACATTCGGTCAAACGGAAAATTACCTGTTCGATCAATCAGATTTCAGTTTCAATTTTCAGTCTGGAATCGATAAAGTTTTAGCGCACATAATAGTGCACATCATATGGGATCTAAAGGCGTAAAACAGTGAAGTAAAACTGAATTGCAAATTGACAGTGAGCGAAAAATAATTAGGTGTTTGAAGTGGTTACTAACTAATCACGTATTAATATTTTCTGACATATGTTTTGCTTAGTCCGAAGTGTAATAGTTTATTTTAGCGGATAAGATCTATTTTAAATTAGAATTGAAAACCACATAATTGCTATGAAGGATTTGAAATTATTATTTTTAGCTATTTTTTAATGATATGCTTTACATGGTATCAAAAGAATACTCTGCAGAATAATGGTTTATACTAAACAGGAATAATGCGAAAATAGTTTGATTTGTATTCTGTGTTATGTATATATTTTTCCATTTCTTGGTTATTTCAGTCAAGTCTAATTGAACTTCAAAACTTCTCAGACGCTTCAATTCCATTTAGTGACCATCTGGTAACTGTACGTCGTTGATTTTCCAAAGCAACTCAGTTTAATACCACAAATGTTGAAGTGCTGTCCAATATTTCACAGGGTCGCGTTTCGTCGTCAGAAGTGTTACTCTGAACAAAAGATATTTTAGTTGCAAGATAAAGATTGTCGCTTCGGTTCCCTTTGTTCTACTGTCCGGAACATGTTGGGTACCGAACTTTCAAATCGTATGTATTTTTCCTTCATGACATTCAGCATCCTATCCTCGCCAGTAAAAAATGTTCCGGACAGCGACGACAGCTAAAATTTTTATCTTGTAACTAAAATATCTTTTCCCTGAACCATTTTCAGACGATAATAATTGAAATTTTCATTTAAGAATTTTTCATGTAAAAAAAGTAGGCTGGTTGTCGGTAGCGATTCCTTCTCAAATTTTGGAATCCAGCGATAATAAACACATCATTATTCAACAAGTACAAATACCTAACCAAGAACAGCTAAATGTCAAAAGTTCCGTTGAATCAATTGTTTATCATTTCGGATTGGTTAACAATAAACGATAACGATAAATGTGTCAAGTTAAGATACGACCACAGATAAACAGACGTCTCACTTGAAAAAAATGCAATCAAAATCATCGTTACGGAAACATTTTCGTGCAATTTAAAAGTATGGTCAAGTGTGAGTTCGGGCTTCATTTTTTGAAAGTTTGGTTTTTCCCATCTCTGGTCGGTAGACTTGAAAATTGGTGTTCGACTGGTTATTGTTTCTTCTAGGATAAATCAAAGTTGTTCAGTTGACGATCAGTGTCGCAATTTTATTCGTGAACGTTCACGAATCCACGTTCCACTTCCATCGAGGCCATAGACGAACCAACCTAATAGCAGGGATTGAATTTATCATTTCATTATCATTTAGTATTCAGCCAATAACTCATTCCAGAGGCGGAATTCTGAAAAGTGTTGTATGGCGAACTTCTAGCGCTGATTCCCCCAACTTTGTCTAAGGTTACATTGCTATATGTCTAAATTGATGTCTCTATGTCTATGAATTTTAGACATATTTTATATACTAAATGATAACAACACTTATTATCATTTAGTATATTGAGTGTTCCTAGCGTTTCACGCTGTTAATATTAGAGATAGAGCAATGTACCTTTAGACAAAGTTGTAGAGGGGAATGAGTTATTGACTGAATCTTATATATAAAAATGAAATGGTCTGTGTTCGTATCCGCATAACTCGAAAACGGCTGAATGGATTTTTTTCATTTCTTCAGCAGAAACATTCGTTATAGTTTCCGACGGGTTTATATGATATTTCCTAAAGCGAAAATTACGAGGAAATTTGAGCAAACAGTGAAAAACTAAAATTGTGATTCCTATGCGAACTTTGCATGAGCAGTTCAGAACGTACATTCTCGCCTACTATGCAGGACAACGTCTGCCGGGTCAACTAGTACTAAATGATAATGAAATGATAAGTTTAATCCCTGCCTAATAGGCATTAGGTAATTGGTTCTCCTGCTCTGCCAACAGAACTTCCAAGTGGAACAGAAGACTTAAATTTCCAATCCTAAAAGAATCTTTGAAAAGGCTTCGAGATACAAGAAGACAGGAAGGTTACGCAGATGTGAGAAGCGCTTGGTTAGTTTGTCCATAGCCAGTCTTCCAGTCACTGCTAGTTGCACGCGAGCTCTGATCGTACTACTTGATTTAAAATACATATTTCTTTTTGAATGATATGGAAATGCTAATATCATCTTCCAAACTTGGACGTACATGTTCATGATAGCATTAGAGGCGAAAGTATAGAATTGATAGTTCCGTTAGGATACGGCAGGCATGAAGAATGTTTTTATAGAAGTCGATTTAAAAGCGAGCGGAGGGCAATATTTGTGGTGGCACATATCACACGACCAACTACCAGGAGAGCTGTTTAAACACGGTGGTGAGGCACTGGCTAGAGCGCTGCACTGGGTGATTATCAAGGTTTGGGAGGATGAGGTTCTGCCGCAGGAGTGGATGGAAGGTGTCGTGTGTCCCATCTACAAAAAGGGCGATAAGCTGGATTGTAGCAACTACCGCGCAATCACATTGCTGAACGCCGCCTACAAGGTACTCTCCCAAATTTTATGCCGTCGACTAACACCAATTGCAAGAGAGTTCGTGGGGCAGTACCAGGCGGGATTTATGGGTGAACGCTCTACCACAGACCAGGTGTTCGCCATACGTCAGGTATTGCAGAAATGCCGCGAATACAACGTGCCCACACATCATCTATTTATCGACTTCAAAGCCGCATATGATACAATCGATCGGGACCAGCTATGGCAGCTAATGCACGATAACGGATTTCCGGATAAACTGATACGGTTGATCAAGGCGACGATGGATCGGGTGATGTGCGTAGTTCGAGTTTCAGGGGCATTCTCGAGTCCCATCGAAACCCGTAGAGGGTTACGGCAAGGTGATGGTCTTTCGTGTCTGCTATTCAACATCGCTTTGGAGGGAGTAATACGAAGGGCAGGGATTGACACGAGTGGTACGATTTTCACGAAGTCCGTCCAGTTATTTGGTTTCGCCGACGACATTGATATCATGGCACGTAACTTTGAGAGGATGGAGGAAGCCTACATCAGACTGAAAAGCGAAGCTAAACGGATTGGACTAGTCATCAACACGTCGAAAACGAAGTACATGATAGGAAGAGGCTCAAGAGAGGTCAATGTAAGCCACCCACCACGAGTTTCTATCGGTGGTGACGAAATCGAGGTGGTTGAAGAATTCGTGTACTTGGGCTCACTGGTGACCGCCGATAACGATACCAGCAGAGAAATTCGGAGACGCATAGTGGCTGGAAATCGTACGTACTTTGGACTCCGCAAGACGCTCCGATCGAATAGAGTTCGCCGCCGTACCAAACTGACTATCTACAAAACGCTTATAAGACCGGTAGTTCTCTACGGATACGAGACCTGGACGATGCTCGTGGAGGACCAACGCGCACTGGGAGTTTTCGAAAGGAAAGTGCTGCGTACCATCTATGGTGGGGTGCAGATGGCGGACGGTGCGTGGAGGAGGCGAATGAACCACGAGTTGCATCAGCTGTTGGGAGAACCATCCATCGTTCACACCGCGAAAATCGGAAGACTGCGGTGGGCCGGGCACGTAGCCAGAATGTCGGACAGTAATCCGGTGAAAATGGTTCTCGACAACGATCCGACGGGAACAAGAAGGCGAGGTGCACAGCGGGCAAGGTGGATCGATCAGGTGGAGGACGACTTGCGGACCCTCCGCAGACTGCGTGGTTGGCGAAGTGCAGCCATGGACCGAGCTGAATGGAGAAGTCTTTTATGTGCAGCACAGGCCACTCCGGCCTTAGTCTGATGATAAATAAAAACATATCACACGACCTTCCTTCTGCCAAGCTCCCGTATGAAGGGGGAGGGAAGAATATATCCACACTGATATTCTTCCCTCCCCCTTCATACGGGAGCTTGGCAGAAGGAAGGTCGTGTGATATGTGCCATCACAAATATTGCCCTCCGCTCGCTTTCAAATCGACTTCTATAAAAACATTCTTCATGCCTGCCGTATCCTAACGGAACTATCAATTCTATACTTTCGCCTCTAATGCAATCATGAACATGTACGTCCAAGTTTGGAAGATGATATTAGCATTTCCATATCATTGTAAATCGTTTAACTTCACGTAGAAGTAACACACACGAAATCATTAATTTAATATTTCTTTTTGTTTTTGTCCTTATTTATGTGAATTTTGATATTTGGATCAGTTCTTCATTCGAAATATTTCTCCTCCTCGTGGTTCGATTTGAATATCGCCGGCAATACAGGTGCTGTTTACTGCCCATGATCACATAGTTGACGTATAAGCAAAAATAACCAAAACACACTTTTTTGCGGAAATGGATTCTTTGTACGAATATACATATGCGCCATGAAAAAATATTCATGTTCGGAAACATTCGAGTTATGGCGATAATTGTTATGGCGAGTTATGGCGATAACTGATAACCTCATGATATTTCAGAGCAAATTTGGATATTGTCGTCTGATATTTTGTGCTTGTATATCCTACATATAAATGAGGCCCATATCTCATGTTGCAATCTAATCACGATTGATTTACTTCTAATCCTCGTCTACTCGGGTATTTTAAAATAGGGAATGGAACCATTTTTGCTTAAAATGCTGCTTGCACACTTGTTACAGAACCGTTCTAATGCTGTAATAGTGTAAAAATCCCCGTACGGTACTGATTGAATTATTTGCAACACAAACTTTTCCACACAAAATTTTATCTTCACCACATAATTTTAATTTTCACGGAAAGAGCTATCTGAAAAACCTTTTCCGGAAACTCGAACTTTTCAAAATATTTCCCTTCTTCAATCAATAAATCGTTGGAAATAACTACAATTATTCTTTAGCGCTATATAACCACACGTAGTAGCCTGGTTTTTACGCCATGTTATGGGAACAAACATTTCACAAAACCTTTGTTTGATCGCATAAACTGTCGTTTGCATATTTTGACCACTTCAGTCAAAGGAATAATAATCAATTCCCCGCGGCCTTAAAATAACTACTAATATTGTTCATTTAGACAGATTAGTTCATGCATTTTGTTGATTGATATGATGATTCGGGTAAAATTAATAAAAATGCGTTTTCCCAACATCGATGGTTCTGGTTGTTACGTCAGCTATGAAATCATGGGCAGTTTAGGGGTGACGCTACTGCTCAGATTTGTATTAGAGTTGGCCAACGTCCTCAATTTTTCGGAGTTCTTGTCCTCTGTCCTCTTTCATTTGATTTCTGGAACTGGATCTCACCCGATGCCAAATCGAGAACAGTGAAATCCACCGGTTGCTTCTTACTTCCTTTTTGCTTCGCTCCGGTTGCTTCCAAAGACGACTGGGGCTTACTTGCTTGCTTGTTATAAGGGATATTAACCTCGAAGTCCTTTCATCCCTAGGACCACTACTGGGGCGCATAGATGTTGCATCTTTACGATCGATTCTGGGTGCCTACAGTTTGGCACAAGTCAGTGGCGTAGCCACGGGGGTGGTTTTGGGCATAAACATCCCCCCCCAGAAACAACATTTTGACGTAGGACTTACGTCTCTCTTTATGCCGAGAAGCCATAAAATAGCGCAACGCGATTTTTTCGGTTCATTCTGACCGGGACAAGCGAGGCAACCGCATCATCGATTGAACAGCACTCAAACCTTTTAGCAGGGAATGAAGTCTGCACCGACCGCTTTTTCGGCTCGACATCATCGAAGCGACCATCATCAGCCGAAACCTAGCCAGTACATCAGCAGTCCACCCTACAGACCCGACAAAGCAGCAATGCTGAGCAGATACCGGCAGCAGCAGCAGAGTCGAGCCGAGACCTTCCGGCATCGGTGCTGAACCGAGCTGAAGAAAAGCCACATGATGCAGCATGTATATCCAAAAAACAAACGGTTCTTCAGAGAGCCAATAATAGAGATCAATATCAATGAAAGCATTGATTTGGGATTAGGGATAGAAATTGTACTTGGGTGCCAAACCCAATATTCTAGTGATAAAATTTTATGTATGATTTTCATAAATAGCGTCAAAACTAACAGTGGATAATTTTTCTGATTTAACCGCGAAGTGGACGAAGGACTTCGCTTGACCATGTCTTTAAGGTGATTAAAGAATGAAGCCAGAAATCGGCCATTTTATAAACCATGAGCTTTTCCAATATGTTTTTCAAGAGCACGAGATGAAAGAACAATAACGCGTATGGGGCTGAAATAATGGTAGATCGTTTGCTTAGTTATGCTGAACAATCATAATTTGAGTTTCGACACTGTACGAAAACTATTACGCCAGTTTTGGGGTTTTGGAAATGTATGTAGATAAACGTATGGTGAATTTGAAATTCACCACGGGCTTCATTCTATAATCACCTTAAAGATTCATAAGATGTCCAAATCTCTCACATAATCTTAGGGGCCGTACACATATTACGTAAGCACTTATGGGGGGAGGGGGGGTCTGTCAGTATCTTACGCGCCATATAAATAAAAAATCTTTTGTATGGAAACAATTTTACATGGGGGGAGGGGGGTTGAAAGACCCAGAGAAACTGCTTACGTAATAAGTGTACGGCCCCTTATTTGGATAAAAAAACACCGATAACAGCTCAAACATTAATAAACTATCAATCGATGTTGTTGGATTTTTTGGCATTGATAAAAAAAATATGTAGATAAACCAGGTATCTGGCACCCCCAATCCTACCCACTACGTTTGACAATAGCCAACATCTTTGAGTTTCCCATTGTTCTATTGAAATTGGGTTTCCCACTGACAATTCTATTTTGTAAACAAACCATTATTCCGAACTTATTTTTTCCAAATGGACGTAAATATTTTTCACCATTTTTCGAGAACTTGTGCGAAAGTATGAATGCGAGGTGTAGTTGAACAAGAATATTGATGCCTTTAATAAATTTTCATATTTCGATCGGCACCAAGCGCTCTACTTCGCCAAAATATCACGATATTTGAAACATATTTTCAATGGGGGTTTTCGATGACTATGATTACGTCTTCGTGTTAAATTAATCGATGATTTTTGATGCTGGCATCAAAAAACATGGCCGCTTCGCAGACCCCTGAGATAAACATTGTTTTGATACTGACCGCACACAAAGCGAACGTGACTGAATGATCGTCCCATGTTACCAATTCTAAATCTTATCACCCGAAATCCCATGTCCGGGTGTTTCCTTCCTTCTACTACTAACAATGTTGTCTCAGAAAAAGAACACGTACTTCCCACCTGAACTGCAATTCTAAAGCTCGCTTGCCCGGCTTATTGGCCTGTATCTAGCGAAAAGTCCTGTTAGAAATAGACGCCAGCAGCGAGCAACAAGCGTAAAAAGAAGAAGCCCTTCTCGAACGCGTTGATGATGATGACGCTTTGGCTGAAAAAGAAGCGGGATACAAGACACTAGCTGATTGGCCCACCAATTGGGAAGCAGAGAAGATTCAAAATAAGGTATAAAAGAAAAGTGCATTCGCTCGCAGAGCATTCAGTCTTTTTTATACCATCACTAGTCATACGCGGTTATTTGAAAAAGATCGTTTTCTAACTTTTTACACACTTAGCCGAAGCAAATAGCCTTTTCAAGGCTCTAAGAGTTAAAATAATGTTCTCCTCCAGTCGCTATCGCATTTGGATTAGAAGGCTCTTCAGTGGAAGGGGCTGAGATACAGTCCATATCCCCTGCTGAGCCAACTTGTGGTTTATTTCAGGCAGTCCTTCAGTGGGAAGGTTGCCACTGTCGAGGCTAATATTTCGTGACAGATACTTCCTGAATTTTTTTGATGATTCTTGTTCGAGGTAGATTTGATTTATGTGTCGGTTTGATGAGAAGATTTTGCCAAGAAATGGTATGCAACGCCGATTATTTTTTTTTAGAAATTTGGACATATTATTTATTTTAAAGGCATGGTCAAGTCAACTCCTACGTCCACTTAGCGGTTATGTCACAGACATTACCCACTGTTCGTTTTTTTTAATGTTTGGAGACATGGTATTTTTGTGAATTCTTTATTTTCATTAAATTTAATTTAATTCAATGAAATATATTTGTAGAGGAGCTGTTCTATTCTCATTCTCGGCATCTCAATCATCTCTGCAGTGCAGTTTTGAGTTAAGAAAATGAAACAGTAACCCTTGTTCTATTCAAAATGTGTAAATGATAATTATTTTACGGTCAGGGAGGTCGAGAAAATTTCCAACCCAAACGGGACCGAGAATCGAACCCAATCACCTTCCTTCACCATTTCTTACTCTACCCGAGCATACGTTTGAATAGCCCTTCATCAATGTACTTCCGATTTCAGTTACGTATTACTACTACCGCCATCTATTCAACTGATTGGGAAATACATACGACGCAGCTGATTAGCAACCGTCGAACGCAGCCAATACGTTTGGCAACTCCATTTTGGTTGCTTTTTCATTAAAATCATCGTCACCCCATCGCCAATTGATTGCCAATTGTATTCCTAATGTTGAATACTTTTGAATTAACGTTGCAGTGTTTACACGTATCGGACACCACCTCAATATCTGTTATCTGTGATAAAACCTTTTCTGGTGTCTCAGTCTAAGCTCTTGGCCTATCAGACACTGATACTGACCGTGTTTCAGAATCTCTGCTAAAAGATGGTCCTACAACACACATATCATTAATTGGAATCAATACAATAAATATCAAAAGTCTAATAAATAATTACGAATTTTTGAAATGTTTTCACCATTTGTCCAACACTGAAAAGTATCCCGCAAAACGTCCGAATTTTACTTATTTTAAGATAATGTCTCGTAAAACAGAATTATGGTGCTTCATTTGTTTTTAATCTTATTTGAACACATTAAAAAGTTTTATTAAATACGGAATAACGGACCTTTTATTAAAATATTTCTGTTTCAAGGGACATTATCCTGAAACAAGTAAAATGCGGGACGTTTTGCGGGACACTTTTCAACGGACGAATGGTGAAAATGCACTATCTACCGCGAAATGGGGGACGTCTGGTCACTTTATTTGATACAAGGACATGGCGAAAAAAAATCGCAAAGTTGGTTTCTGTAGGTATCATTATAGTACGTAATATTTAGTACGTAATCCGCACCTTATTACATAAATCCTACATTCTCAGTACGATCTACTTACAGGAACTGATACAAACGTTCAATGCAAAGAATGAGTCAATACATATTGTGTGTTGCATTTCAAATATCCAGGTTCTATTGAGCGTCACACATGCCATGCCTGATACATCAAAATACCCTAACTAGCGAATGCCAAATAATCCAAGCATGCGGCATTCCTCCATAATTAATCTCATTCATCCCAGGATGCAGCATATGCAGACCGTAAGCTGCATCAATCACTCATAATTCCTGAATAATCATCCAGCTCCACCGGAAGATGCCTAAGCAGCATCACCCGAAAGCCACCACACCGGCTGACCAAACCGATTGGCGTTCGAATCCATCTTCAAATCTTCAGTGATCCTTGCCCTCCTGCTCCCAACCACAGACCCGTGGGTTAGTATGATTAAGTGTCATCAAGCGCACAGTGCGAATTCCCTCGCCCGAAACGACGAACTGTGCTACCGCTGCTGATGATGATGACGCGGAGGATGAGCTCCGGCACTCGAGCTTTGCAGCATAAATAATTCCAGCATCCGCTATTTACAGTCGACAGATGATGCTACCGATGAAGATTAAGGGCTGCCGCCTGCTAGAATTCCGATTTCAGAAGCTCACATTATCATCCCTAGGCTTAATGCCCGTAGGTTCATCGGAGGTATATGTGCGCTTATGGCATGCTGTTCCCGGCTGTAGTGGCATAATTCCCGTTAGGCAGTCACCGGAGCGTACAACAATCTTGCCGAGCTGGAGTCTGTCCGGAATGTGTGATACGATTGTCGGAATCGGTAGAGTGGTTCCATGGTAGCTTCTTATCAAAGAAGTCTGTCGTATCGGTCTCAGAACCACCCCATCGAAAGGGGTTGTAATCTCGTAGGTAAATCGCTGCAGCTCCGGTAGGAAACCCAAGTAGATTTATTAGACAAAAGTGGACCTCTGGTTCATTGTAACCGTAGTCACCGCACAGCAAGCGTCATTCCAGTATGAATTTTGCAGTGTGCGAACGCATCCATCCCCATGAGTTTCTCGGAGCTTAGATAGAGGATCGTCCATGCCGAGACAGGATGGAAATGTTATGTTAACAAATTAAATTTAATTATTGAAACGGATTTGTTGGAAATTTGCTTGCTGGAAATGGATGCGTGCATAGGAATTTAAGTGCTTCTCAAGAAAGCATCTTGTAATAATTATTATCGCTATCGAGTAAATGAAGCGTAATGTCAATGATTAGACCAAA
>NW_026943197.1:17994-36181 GCF_024139115.2 Armigeres subalbatus
ACAGCATTAGTGCTATGTAAATGATTTTTATTGGTCAGCGTAGAGTTCAAATGTGATTAAGATAAGGGTATGCGATAACACAATTTTCCTGACAGAAACGAAACGAAATCAGAAATGCTACTGTTGGATCGGAACGAAACGAAACGAAATTCAAATTTTCTTCCGAAACTTCGAAACGAAACGAAATCGGGTCCATTTAATTCGAAATTTCACGAATCGAAACGAAATTTAATTTTTTCCAAAATTTTTATTAAATAGTCTTTTTTAGCATTATATAAATAATGAAAAAACGAATAAAAGAAATCCGCGTAGAAAACAATTTTGTTCAATATTTTTAGAGTCAACTAAAGTCGTAGAATTTTTTTCTCTAAAATAAAGTTTTGATGCAACATGAAAAAAATCGGAAAATTATTAGTATTTTCAAAACATTCTTCATCAAATCCGAAGAAGTTTTTTTTTTTTTTTCATTTTAATATTTATCTTTAATTACCCTCTCCCCCTTGACCTTTCCCGCATCAGTAGGACATATTTTTTATTAAATATAACGGCCTTAGAGTAAAATCAGCAGTGATTTAAATCGTTTGGGGCTGTCAGTTTGAATATGAATCTGAAACATTAATTTTCCCAGCAGCTGTTCTAGATTAATTTTTCAGTCAACTGTCAAAAAAATAAAAATGGTATAACGCTTAGATTCTAATGCAGATTTGAACCACGAATGAATCACGAGTTTCAAATATTTTGGTGTATGAATGCGTCAATTTATCTACGGATCAATCCATTATTACGTTGGCTTTCTTGGCAGCAACATAATGATTTAATTTAATTGAAATTTCAAAATCATGTGTCGGGCAATCCAACGACCTCGTTCTATTTTGCTCCAGATTTCATTAACCATTTTCGAAAGTATGCCCCTCACCATAAACAACGTGAGAATATTCATCGCTTAATTTTGCTCAATATTTCCAACAGATTTCATATTGATAATAAATTTTCAATTTAAAGTATTTTTTTAACGTTGTGGTTTTATGATGAAGGCATTTTCATCCATCACTTTTTTAAAGTTAGCCTTGAAGATAAACGAAAATCGTGACTGCTAGATGAAAACCTTTTTTCGTTTCATCACTTTTTCACAAATTCTATGGTGCATTGCGGTGGGAATTGAACCTTAACAATAATACATATCCGTGGGATGCGCTGACTCTAGCAACATTTTCACGCTATCTGCCTGTTCATTAGCTTACAGTGGCTAAACGTCCCGGATTATGTGGAACAGTCTACTTCTCGCATTTACTGTGCCCAGTCGTTCCAATTCCATGATGAATCTGTAAAGCCATTATTTCTGCATCAGCAAAATAAAGTACAAATTTCCGTAAAAAATGGTTATTTGTTGATTTTAGCAATAAAATGAAAGGTAGAACATGATATAACAATTCAATTGAGAATGCCTTTTACTATTCAGTAGGCATCGAAGAGGTGATCGCCAGTATAACCTAATTAATTTGACACAGAATCTTCCAAATACAGGTTGGACTGATTATCCGAAGTATGGATTTTATTTTCACTCCAGATAATCAAATCCTCCGAATAATCGAATCACCATAAAAAAATAAATCTGCAATTAAAAAACCTATGATTTATTTTACTTGCAGTGGTGTAATTAAAAATTATCTAAAAAAAACCTTGAAAAATCCACCTGCAGCATCGTGACTTTGTGGTGTATTGTGCTTCCAGTTGAAAACCGAAGTGAGCTCTCGCGACGATTGAGTTTTCCTTATTTCCTGATGTCGCTGCATCGCGATTCGCGACTAGTGCGCATCTATGCTACCGCCGTGCGCCATGATGCGCACTAGTCGCGACGTAGGTGCGACAAAGGAAACGGAGAAACTCGATTGTCGCGAGAGCCCCTTGGTTTTCAAATGGAAGTACAATATAATGAAAAATAAATAAAAAAACTTTGAAAGTTTTTCTCTTCGTGTGACAATTCAACTAAAAAACGACATTATAAGCAATTTAAACATAAATTATCTGGCACTTTTGAAGTTGTTCGTCTCAGCGTTTCAGCTAGTGAATTGAGTCAGTCAAAAGCTGATCAGTTGCGTCTTTCAGAGGCACCGCTGCACTTATTTTCGCCCCGCTTAACCCGTAAAGAAACAGGACAAACATTAAATTTTAAAAGACGAGAACAGCTTTTCTGGGAAGCTTACGAGACTAACCCCTAATCCCTATTCCAAAGGCGTTAAGCGACCCGTGCCGTGGGGATGCATGGCCAGGGGAGGTGGTGAAATGATGAGCTAGGCCTTTAACGGAGCCGATGGGGTACCTGAGCACCCTCCACAGTAATTGTCCCTTACCGCGTCATGCTGAGCTCTGGCTTAGTAGTGTAGGCGAAAACCCCTTCGCAAGAGGTTCAGAGGTTGTTCAGGTCTCCGCCTAGGATGCCAGAGGCAATAGTCGGCAGCTCGGTGCGCAGCGCCAGCGTGGGTCACTTAACCTTCTCCCCGGCTACGGTAGAGGTTATGGACGGCCCATGGCTTGTGAGGGCGATGAACCGCAAACGCGATGGGCTTTCGGCCTTCGAGGTGGTGACGGAACAGCTGGACGCCATCATCGACTTTGCGTCATCGAAGCATAATATCAGCAAGGACCTCAAGGGGAGCTTGCTGAAACTTCGAAATTCGATGCTAAACGCCAAGCTGGAGAAGGCGGTCGGGACGGTCAAGTGTAAACCTTGGAGTCGAGGTCTACCCAGACGGAGCCCCAAGGATTCGCGGACTCGGGCAAGGTCGAATCGACCGAGGGCGTGCCAGCGAAGACGGTGGTGCCAAAGTCTACCCAGACTGAGGCTCAAGTGTTCGCAGGCACGTCGGGGGTGACTGCTCCAACGGAGTAGACACAAAAACGAGGGAGACAGTCTCCAGGGATTGAGCTCCTGGGGCCGCCCAAAACGCGGAGAGTTACTACCCCGAACAAGGGTAGTGGGGCTGGGATGCTGAACCCCGGCCAGGTACCTCCAAAACCGGGGGAGGAAGGACCTGGAAAGGTCCGTCCACCCAGGAAAGACGGGGGTATGGGGTTACGGCAGGCTGAGAGCTCTCAGCCGCCCCAGACCAGGGAAATAGAGGGGGATGGCGCGGCGCCTCCTGGACCCTGGTCAAGAACAAGAGGAAACCGAAGACGTCAAGGGCCGAAAATAAGGCCCAGGTGAATGAGGGTAGCAAGAAGTCTAGGGTAGGTGCCAATCGCTCGAGGCGACAATCGGACGAGGCTAAGTACTCGGACGTCTTGAAGGCGATGAGGAGTGACGTCAAGCTCGGTGAACTCGGCGCCGACGTACGTCGTATAAGACGTACCCGGACGGGCGAGATGATCCTCGAGCTGAATCGGGGCGTCTCGCAAAAAGGCGCCGCCTCCAAGAAGTTCTAGGAGGAAGTTCTAGGCGAGACGGTCAAGGTGAGGGCACTCACGACGGAGGTGAATATGATGGTTAAAGACCTGGACGAGATCACCGAAGTCGAAGAACTCGTCACGGCACTGCGGCGACAGTGTGAAGTGGGGACGCCCACCGAAGCCGTTCGGCTACGGAAGGGTCCGGCAGGGACGCAGGTAGCATTGGTTCGGCTATCTGCAGCGGACGCCTCCAAGGTAGTCAAGTTAGGGAGCGTCAAGATGGATGGTCGGTGTGCCCTGTGGGCAACATACGAGCGACCTGAAGTTTGCTTCAAGTGCCTGGGAACCAGAGCACAAGCAATGAGACTGCAAAGGCCCTGGAAAGAAGCAAGCTCTGTCGACGCTGCGGATTGGAGGACATAAGGCACAATGCTGCACGCACCCTCCCAATTGCTTGATTTCTTCCAGCAGGGCTGCGAACAGCAAGCACCCCATGGGGGTTTGAAGTTCCTGGCGTTTAAGCGTGCTGCAAAATCACAGTGCAGGTAACGCAGCTGAACCTGAATGCACCTACCGTGATGCAGCCCAGCGCAACTGCTGTGTCAGACAGTTGCTGAATGAGGGATGGATATCACCATCATAGCGGATCCTTACCGGATACCCACCAGGAACGGTAATTGGGTCACCGATGGGTCTAAAATGGCGGCAACATGGACAACGGGGAAATACCCAGTCTATCAGTTGGTGTCTTCGACACACGAGGGCTTCGTCATTGCCAAAGTCAACGGGGTCTTCTTCTGCAGCTGCTCTGCACCTCCTCTATGGTCGATCGAGCAGTTTCGGTCGTGTGTTGGATTGCTTGACGGCTAACTTGATGCGGCGTAGGCCGGTGGTGATAGCGGGGGACTTCAACGCTTGGGCCGTGGAATGGGGAAGCTGTTCCACGAATCAACGGGGGTAGATCCTGCTCGTGGCTGCTAGAGCCGCTCTGAAGACTGAGATTAGATCAAGCAAAAAAGCCTGCTTCGAGGGCCTATGTCAAAGTGCCAACGCGAATCCATGGGGTGACGCCTATAGGGTCGTAATGGCCAAGACACGTGGGGCGATGGCCCCTACAGAGCGTGTCTCCAGAGATGCTGGAGAGGATCATCGCGGGGGTCTTCCCACGTCATGACTCCACGTCGTGGAGCTGCCAGGGGCCAGGGTGGCCGACGAGGGAAGAGTAACTGTGGCGGAACTTGCGGGGATTGCACAGTCCCTTAGTGTAGGTAAGGCGCCAGGACCAGGTGGTATACCGAACCTGGCCATCAAAGCGGCCATTGCTGAGGCTCCTGAGATGTTCAGATCTGGTCATGCAGAGATTCCTGGACGAGGGAGTCTTCCTGAAGCATGGAAAAAGGCAGAGATTGGTCCTATTGCTAAAGGCGGGAAAACCACCGGGGGATCCGCCGGCATATAGACCAATATGCCTAATTGATACGGCGGAGAAGGTGCTCGAGAAGATCATCCTCAACAGGTTGTTGATACGCACGGAGGGTGCGGATGGTCTATCGAGTAACCAGTTTGGCTTCTGAAAAGGTAAGTCGACCGTAGACGCTATCTTGTCGGTTACCAAATCCGCGGAGATAGCTATCCAGCGTAAGAGGAGGGGAGTTCGCTATTGTAGTGACTCTCGACGTGAGGAATGCATTCAATACTGCCAGTTGGGCAGCTATTGCAGATGCGCTCCTGCGTCTTGGAATTCTCTAGTGCCTGTACAAGATTCTCGGAAGCTACTTCCAGAATCGAGTACTGGTATACGACACGGAGGCGGGTCGGAAGCGCGTTGACATAACCTTAGGGGTTTCAGAAGGTTCCATACTGGGTCCGGTGTTATGGAACGTCATGTACGACGGTGTCTTGAGGTTGAAATTCCCGGTGGGCGTGATAATCGTCGGCTTCGCTGACGATATTACGCTGGAGGTCTACGGCGAATCGATCGAAGAGGTGGAGTTGACGCCAGCCCACTCGATCGCAATTGTGGAGGAGTGGATGAGTTCCTGGAAGTTAGAACTGGCTCACCACAAGACTGAGGTGGTTGTTGTTAACAACCGAAAGTCCGAGCAACAAGCGGTGATAAGGGCAGGCAGCTGCGCGGTCACCTCTGAACGCTCCATCAAACTCTTTGGGGTAATGATCGACGATAAGCTCACCTTGGTAGCCACGTCAATTACACCTGCAAGCGTGCCTCCACAGCTATAGTGGCATTGTCCGGATGATGTCCAATAGCTCTGCGGTTTATGCCAGCAAGCGCAAGTTTCTGGCTAGTGTCGCTCTGTCCATACTGAGGTATGGGGGCCAGCTTGTGGCACGGCCCTGCGTATTAATCTGCTACAGAACGAAGTTAGAAAGTACGTAAAGGCTCATGTGGCTAAGAGTTGCGAGCGCGTAACGTACCGTGTTGCACGATGCACTTTGCGTCATTACCGGTATGATGCCTATTGACATCGTTATCGGTGAAGGCATAGAGTGTTTCGAAATGCGCGGCACGAGAGGCATCCGTAGGACTGTCAGGTTGACTTCAATGGTCAAATGGCAGCGTGCGTGGGACAGTTCCACTAAGGGTCTGTCTCATTAGAAGAACTAAAATGAAATTAAACTTAAAAGTGACAATTCGATAATTATCAACAACCCTGCTCGCAGAGCAAGATATTACTTTGACAGATATCGAATCATTTTGCATCGATGTCTTATTGGAATTGCTGGGCAGCACCAGCCATTCTTATTACCGGGTTATTTGCTAATTTTCGAACTGTCACTTTTAAGTTTAAATCTCCAAATGAGACAGATCCTAAGGGTAGATGGACACATAAGTTGATACCGGAGATAGGTACGTGGGTCAAGAGGCGCCATGGGAAAATCACTTTCCACCTGACTCAGATCTTTACAGGGCATGGTTGCTTCAGACAGTATCTACACCGGTTCGGACACTCGGCCTCACCCTACTCACATACAACAAAAGTTATCTTGAAATTATACATATTTTTAGAGGTATTTCCATTTATAATTACTCCCTTTAATTGCAAAAAGTCGCAAAATTTCTTTCACGATATGCTGAAAGTTGCCCATTTAATCTTCCTACTGATATTGAAAACTTTATGTCGACAAAGTCTTCTTGATTGATGTGTTAAAAACATGTAAACCCATGAAAACTCATAATATTCGAATAACTTTGGTTTTATAAAAGATAAGAAGTTACAATGTTCAGCAAAAACATGTATTTTTGCTGATGTGACAACTTTGTTGAAGAGATGGAGAATGTGAAAAATCATTGGAATTTATAACTTTTGTTGTATGAGAGATGGAAACCCAAGTAACATTTCCCATACCAAAATGCTTTATACATATTTTAACAAAGTTTTATTATAGTCACCTATGTTCTGAATGATTTTATCGCTATCCTGGTAAATGCTATTGGAATTTTATTTTATTTGCACTTAGAAATCATTATAATAGCAATGATAAAACTAGGTTTTTTTTAATATTTTCGTTCTCCTAATAAATGTTTTATCCTGGCCAATAAAACTCGTTTCGTGAGCTGTTTTAAAACACGAATCTGTTTGTAGTTTAAAGCTAAATATAAACTATTCCGCATTTAACAAATACTTCTGCGGATTATTTTGTTCTATTGTAGCTGTTCTCTGTGCTTCGGAAGATTTGTCTCATATAGCAAAAATAAACTTTTAGATTAGCTGCATCGTAAACTTACCATGTATACCGAGGATATCTATCGCTAGTTTATTGTACTTAGTTTACAGAAAAAAAACGCGCGGCTGTACAAAAAATCCTGTATAACTAACGTCCGACTACTACATTTTTAATCGTATCAATAGAAGTCAAGGAACAATTTGATAAAACGATCGAAAATAAGGTACAACTAGTTGACCGTGGATCTCCAATCGCTTACACACATAAGGGGCCGTACTACACATATTACGTGAGGGGCCGCGGGAGGGTGGATCTTTCTTTTTTTAACGCACCATATAAATAAAAAAAAAAAAAATGCATGAGAGACATCTCACATGGTGGGAAGAGGATTGAAACAACCTGAAAATTGCATACGTAATAAGTGTACGACCCCTAAATTGCTTCATAAATATAAAAATAATTTTCATTCAATTTTTATTATACAGGTTTAACAAATTCACCTGGTATTTGTATCAAAATT
This sequence comes from Armigeres subalbatus, assembly GCF_024139115.2. Lineage (NCBI taxonomy): Eukaryota > Metazoa > Arthropoda > Insecta > Diptera > Culicidae > Armigeres > Armigeres subalbatus. Next base: position 25,589 of record NW_026943197.1, read on the forward strand.
AGTTTGAAATAAAAAGTGTCAAATAATGAATAACATTGATAATTCTGATCATATCAATTTTCTTTGTCGTTGTTCTCGTCACCCAGTTAGCTGTGGCCATCCTTTCCATGTTCAATCCTTCATGTGTTGTATTTCAAGTTCTTCGGTCTGTTCTTGTGCTTGGACATAGCTTTTGACTGTCAACCTCTGTTTGCTATTCCTCATCACGCGTTTGAAGAAAGCATCACAATCGATCTCGGTGAAAAGTCCTTATCAGCGAGAAGTATCAGCTTCATAAAAGAGAGTTCGAGTCCTCTTGAAAAACTTTAGTGCAACTTTTGCTAGTATTGGAGACTTCGCCAACTGCAGTATCATTTGACTTACTTTCTTCTCCTACCCGACAATTTCCAGTCCACGAACATTCAGTGAGAAACTCACGCGTCATGAAATAATCGATGAGCTTGTAACAGCAGTCAAGACCGTTGCCTTTTCCGTTCGCTCATCACAGATAATGTTCATGTTGGTCAAATACTTTGAAGAGCTTCTGGATCTTCTCAAATCCTCTCCGATTTGTTCAGCTTCCGTCGGACGAACTGATTGGTTTAAACATCATCTCTGATTTGGGGTTGATTTATTGATGCATTTTTCGGTGAACATTAACTACGTTATTTTGTTTTTTCAGTAAGCGTTTCGGTCTACTAATATTTCACGACCAGCTTAAGACGCCTTACTCAATGCATTGTTCAACGGACCATACGCATTAGTGGTTGCTACGAAATCTGGACGAATGACGAAAGACGACGAAGAGAGACAATACACTTTTTATCAAACACCACAACTACCGTAACCCCATTTGTTAGTAGCGATCGCCCAGCAAGACAACGAGGTGGAAATCTGCAGGATCGATGCATGTACCATAAAAAGTGGGGTTGCAAGCAACAAAGTGTGTTGTGTTCTACCAAGTGCCGTCTTAAATAACAAATTTAATTAATGTTTATTTTTTGTTTAGATTTTTTCAAGTAAATAAGGCCATTGTCTCAAGATGGTCGAGACAAAAGTAGTAGAGACCTGAAACGTCACGCAGGAAATAACAAATGGTAGTTAGTTGGTTTCACCGAAAAATATCAACAACCAACCCCATATTGAGTAACGGTGATTAAACCAATCAATTAATCATCTCCGATTGTTTGTTGCGAGCAGTCTGGATTGAACTTCCGTCCAAAGCAACGTTCATCAAGTATTTCTGCTTGGTCTGCATATTAGCCATCCACTGCATCATTTTCATCTGGTTGTCAAGGATGTTGGATTAAAGTTTGAGCAGTATGGTATTAAGAACGGCATAATTCCTTTCATTGTTCGAGTCTGGCGCAGTGTTGGTAAAATCTCAAATTCTCAAATCTCATCATCGGCGATTCCAATCATGCGTGAGTCAAATCCCATCAGCATCATAGGCCCAAGAGAAATCGCTCATGATTCGAATCGCGATTTGCCTCATTGCATGATTTTTACGTGTTCGTTATTGTTTAATGCATTGAAATAACTTTATTCGCTTAAAACAATGGCTAATAAATGCATATATAAACAAAACATACGCCTCGATTGCGTTTTGCCGCTTTTAAGAGCGAAATCATTTTTTGGTGAGTGAGCGAAGCGATGCGATTTTGTCTGAGAAACTCAAGTGCGATGCTCTCCCTACAGAATCGCAAGCGAGTTAGCTCGTGCATGAAGCCTGGATGATTCAGATTTGAGTATGATTCTACCAACACTGGTCTGGCGTTAGTTGTTCAAGTTGTGGGATGTACACTACATTGCTCATCTGATCGGATGTGCCTTCGTCGAACACCAATATTTGTGTTTCCGGATGTTGGCTCTAAAATGCATTACATTTGTGTTAGTTCAATTTTGGGCAAATGGAAGCTGTTATTTTTTTCTTACCACAGATACTTCACTTCCAGTCGCTTCCTCTTGCAAGATGATGCTGGGTTTGCGGAACCAAGTGGTTCAAAATCTTTTACCACATCTCGAACAGTGTTGACAGGTGGAGAAGGAATAACTGATGATGCAACTTCAGTCTCCGTGTCACCGTCACACCTTCAATTTTCTCTATCTCCAGTTCTGCTTCCGCGCGTGAGTGGAACTCTCTCTTTTTCACGCAATTGCCTCTCCCAGGTATCTGTCGGAACTGAATTTTCATCCAATGCCAACTTTACACAGCACTTTTCTTAGGCCAAAACAAGGTGCCATATTTTTCCCATTGTTAGGTAAACAATAGTTTCTCCTTTTTCAATAGTTTGCACTATTTTAAAAGGCATTTCTGAATTTTCATACGATATTCTTTCAGAGAATCGAAAATATAGTGCTTTGAAAATATTTCTACATTTTGATTCGCGTTGTTCGTTGTTACAACTGTCGAATGAATATAGTCAGATAGCTGACACAAATTATACGATAAAATTATTTGATTGTTCACAATGTTTTTAAAACCGAAATAAAACTTATTAGTCTGCAGACACATTTTATCATTTCATGTGACACAAATAAGCCTAAACGATCCTAATGATGAAATTCAAGTGGCATTTGAAGCTTGAAGAATGAGTGTGAGAAATGGATAAAAAATCGACACCATGTTGAAAGACTGGAAATAATTATTACCAGATTTTTTCAAAATTTTGAAATAATACTTCAATTTATATAAAAAAATGTACAAAAGCTTGTGTTACATGCAATGACATCTCAAAACGCTCAAAAAATAAGAACAGAATACGCTTTCGTATATTCGATATCTGTTATTATGTTTGTAATATAAAAAATAAAATTAGATATATAAAAATAAGAGTTTCACAGAAGCACGTAAGTGCCAAGGCAAATATTTTACCATCTTTCACTGAAAATTTGAAGCCCCAATAAAATTTGGTCGTTCGAGTTGAATTTTGATGTAAATATTCAAGACAAAATGTGATATTGCTTTACGAATGGAGATCCTTTATTAATTCCTGACATAGTTGATTATTTGCTTTCGAAATGTTTTTCTTTTAAATCCTAAAGAACAATTTTCGTTGCTTTTCAGTGCCATGTCAGTCAGTTTTTACAAAAAACCTTGACAAAAACAAATGTGTTTAAGATAGAGTACAAGAAGCAGTAATGAAGCCCACAAGAATATTTTTAAATTCCTCATGGTCTAATGAATGTTATATAAATAGGTTTTCAAAGCTATCTATAGAATGGGCCACTTTTTACATAAGGTAGCTTTATGGTTGTACAGGGCAGCAGGGACTATGTCCAAGGGCTTGACGATCCCTCCCCAGGCCATCTTCTATGAGTTGTGGCGCCTGCTCTAGGATGTGGTGGGTTTGACAGTGGAGCCCCTGTTAAACCTCTAAAAAAAGCTGCATGTATCCACCAAGTAGGTTCCGCCAAAGGCGACCGTGTGCTGCCCAAAGCGCCTGAAGCCCAAGTTCCTATTAGGTGGGACGCTAAAACAGCCCTGACACGACGGCCCTCCGACGAGACAGGAGGTTTGCGCAGAGCCCAATAAGCCGCCTTTAAAAACAACTATTACGAACGACTTATAGAAGATAATACGACTCGATACAATCGGGCAACGACCCAGGCGACGGAATAAAGGATCACGATTGAAGCTTGGGAAACATGGAACTGCAAGTCGCTAGGCTTCGCAGGTTGCGATAGGATAATCTACGATGAAGATTACATCCCCGCAATCTTCGATGTCGTAGCGCTGCAGGAAATCTGCTGGACAGGACAGAAAGTGTGGAAAAGCGGGCATCGAGCGGCTACCTTCTACCAAAGCTGTGGCACCACCAACGAGTCTGGGAAACCGGCTTCAGTAAAAAGCTGGAAAGAGGAAGCCAACGCGTGATTGCGGTAAGGTGTTTCAATCAACGCAAGGATGTGCGCAAGTTGAGGATAAAAGGCCGTTTCTTCAAACTATAGCATCATCAACGCACCGCCCACAATGAAGAAGGAGATCCGACGACGAGAAAGAAGCGTTCTATGCGCAGCTGGAGCCAGACATACGATGGATGCTCAACGGTGCGGACGTCAAAATCGTCACCGGTGACATGAACGCCTCAGGTAGGGAAAAGGAGGAAATGTATAGACCGGTCATCGGACCGGATAGGTTCTGCATACCGTATCGAAATCGACAAACGGCCAACGATGCATAAACTTTGCAGCCTCCCGCGGAATGGTAGTCCGGTGCCACTTCTCTTTTCCCCGTGCAAGAATATCCACACAAGGCCACATGGAAATCCACTAATCCAACCGCAACGGAAAACCAAATCGGACCTACGTTCTAATCGATTTGCAAATTTTTCTCCGACATCACGAACGTACGCACTTACCGCAGTGCGAATATTGAATCCGGACCACTACCTCGTCGCAGCATGTCTGCGCTCAAAACTCTCGACGGTGATCAACACGCGTCGGAGTCGTCCGCTGCATATTGGCTTAACATCACGGGCGGCTACAAGACGGTAGATCAGCCCAGAAATAAGACTACGCGCAGCAGCTGGAAGTGGCAATTCTAACGGAAGAGCAGGCTAGGCGCAGCATCTCTTGAAGATGGCTGGAGATATTCGATCCGCCATTGAAGCACCGCAACCGCTGCACCAGGCACGGTGGCTCCGGATCAGAGAAATCGACTAAGGCATGACGGCGAATGTGAGCAGTTAGTTGAGGAGAAGCAATGCAGCATGGGCGAGATTAAGCTGCAACACCGCACGAGGGCAAAGCGAACGAGGCACGATACAACGGGTGCGGAACAGACAAAACTCGATTTTCTGGAGGAAAAAGCGCCAGCAGGAAGATCAGAGACCGTGAAGAGACGGAGGAACTGTACCGCGCTAATAACGCACGAAAGTTCTATGAGAAGTTGGAACTGTTCACGTAAGGGCCTGACGTGCCACAGCCCGATATGTGCAAGCGACATAAACGGGAACCTTCTTCTACGAACGAGCGTGAGGTGATCCAAAGGTGGCGGCAGCACTACGAAGAGCAATTTGAATGGCGATATGGTAATGGAACCCAGGGAGCACGGCGCAAGCGCAGGATGATGCGTCTTCCGGCTCTGGAATTCCGCCAGGAAATCCAGGAGGAGATCGCTTCATTGAAAACAACAATAAGCCCCCTGGAGCGACCAACTACCAGGAGAGCTTTCGTTTAAACCACGGTGGTGAAGCACTGAAGCTAGAGCGCTGCATTGGGTGAGATTACCAAGGTTTGGGAGGATGAGGTTCTGCCGCAGGAGTGGATGGAAGGTGTCGTGTGTCCCATCTACAAAAAGCGCGGGCGATAAGCTGGATTGTAGCAAATCTACCGCGCAATCACATTGCTGAACGCCGCCTACAAGGTACTCTCCCAAATTTCATGCCGCCGACTAACACCAATTGCAAGAGAGTCCTGTAAGCAGTACCAGGCGGGATTTATGGGTGAACGCTCTACCACAGACCAGATGTTCGCCATACGTCAGGTATTGCAGAAAATGCCGCGAATACAACGTGCCCACACATCATCTATATTTTATCGACTCTCAAAGCCGCATATGATACAATCGATCGGGACCATTATGGCAGCTAACAATGCAACAAAACGGATTTCCGGATAAACTGGATACGGGTTGATCACAGGCGACGATGAGATCGGGTGATGTGCTTAGTTCGAGTTTCAGGGGCATTCTCGAGTCCCTTCGAAACCCGTAGGTAGAGGGTTACGGCAAGGTGGATGGTCTTTCAGTCTGCTATTCAACAACATCGCTTTGGAGGGCGAGTCATACGAAGGGCAGGGATTGGATTACGAGTGGTACGATTTGCACGAAGTCCGTCCAGTTATTCTGGTTTCGCTGACGACATTGATATCATGGCAAATGTAACTTTGAGAGGATGGATAGCCTACATCAGACTGAAAAGCGAAGCTAAACGGATTGGACTAGTCATCAACACGCTCGAAGACGAGAAGTACATGATAGGGAAGAGGCTACCAAGAGAGGTCATCGATGGAGGCCACCCACCACTGAGTTTCTATCGGTGAAGTTATGCTGAAATCGAGGTGGTAGAAGAATTCGTGTACTCTGGGCTCACTGGTGACCGCCGATAACGATACCGGTACAGAGAAATCTTTTTGAGACGCATAGTGGCTGGAAATCGTTCCTGTACTTTGGAGACTCCGCAAGACGTGCCCGATCGGAATAGAGTTCGGCCGTCAGTAATTGCCAAACTGACGTCATCTACAAAACGCTTATAAGAATTCCGGTAGTTCTCTACGGACACGGAGATCTGGACGATGCTCGTGGAGGACCTTAACGCGCACTGGGAGTTTTCGAAAGGAAAGTGTTGCGTACCATCTATGGTGGCTTGCAGATCGCGGACGGTACGAAGAGGCGGCGAATGAACTACGAGTTGCATCAAAGGTTGGGAGAACCATCCATCGTTCACACCGCCGCGAAAATCATCGGAAGACTGCGTAGGAAGCCGGGCATCGTAGCTGTAGAATGTCGGACAGTAATCCGGTAAAAATGGTTCTCGGACAACGATCCTGACGGGAACAAGAAGGCGAGGTGCACCAGCGGGCAAGGCGGTGGGGGATCGATTCCAGGTGAGAGGATCGACCCAGGATCTCTTCCGCAGACTGCAAGGTGTGTTTACGAAGTGCAGCCATGAACCGAGCTTGAATGGAGAAGTCTTTTATAAAGTGCAGCATAGCCACCCGGCCTTAGTCTGATGATAACAATGTTTTATGGTTGTCTTAGAGAAGTATTTATTTACGGAAACATTTTAAAGTCATAGTTTTAAAACAATGGGCTAGAAGAATATTGATGCCAGCTTTGATAAAATTGAAAATTTTACTTGGGAAGTTGAGTAACATGTTCAGCAAAAACATGTTATTTTGCTTGCTTAACAACTTTGTAGGTAAAAGACGGAAAATGGGGAAAAATCATTGGAAAGAGTTGGAAATGAAAATAATAAGGATTTTAAGGGGTTTTGGCATAAAACGTCTTAAGTTCGTTATATATAAGAGATAGAGACTCGAAGATGTTCAGCAAAGTTGCTTTTCGTATTACAATTTGCTGCTATTAATCTTTGCGGGAAGACAATTACGTGTCTATCTTAGTCTGGTCGAAAAACATAATTTTCTCAACTCACTTTTAGTGGAGGATTAATTCATCCAAACTGTTTTTATCGAAAGATGCGCTCCTAAATATCTTGGAAATTTATGGAACAAACCCTCATATCAAAAGCTCTTTAACACTTTTCGAGTTTTTTGTATTTCGATCGTGAAATGACGAAATAAAAACACTGTGCCGTAGTGGGTGTGCGCGCCGGTCCGATGTTCGTCGGCGGCGGCGTTTACGTCAAAGTTGTTACCTATCGGTGGCGGCGTGATTCGGCGTGCGATTTTTTCTATTACAAGCTTCTTCCTCAAGATTTTTTTTTTGCATTTTTTCGGGATATTTTTAAGACATTAAAAGTAGAAAATCTTTTAAATTTCTGCATGAAAAAATCTATAATGAACTTCTCCAGAAAAATTTAAGTAATTTTTTTCATAATTTGGAAAATATTTTCGAACAATCTTTGAATTACTAAGAGAAGGTCTGTGTAATTCCTGAATAAAATTAATTTGAAGTTTCAGCAAAAAAAAATTGTCGCGATTTGCATGGAGAAACTTCAGAATTTTCACAAAAAAATGTTCTTAACTTCTATAGGTAGGAAAAACTTCAGAAATTTACGCTAAAAAGTTCTTGCTGAATTTCTGAATATTATCTGAAATTTTCACAGAAAATTCTTTGATAATTGTAAAAGAGTGTGGTTGGTAGAATGGTGTGTTTATCTGTTGGCTTTCTCACCTGAACAATCAGGGTGCATTTGCTATTCTGACGCTGTCTGGTCAATTGTTTGCCATCTTGAATGCGTCGCGCGTTATCGAATTATATTGGTCTTAGCTGTTGAAACGAAAACACGAAAGTTATTGTGCAACGACTAATATATTGGTCCAAAAAGAAATTGTGGAAAATCCCATTGGACGCAAGCGACACACGGCCGAACTGGTAATTTAGCCCGAATAGTCGTTTGCCCTAACAGGTCGTTTGGCCGAATGTTTGTCCAAAAATATAGTTTAGGCCAACCGGTTATACGGCCAATTGTCAAAAACTGAACGGGTAATTTAATCCAAAATATCCATCCATTTACGTTGAAAAGGCTAATTGTCAAACGACCCTTGAACGAAATTTCGTAAATCTCTACTTTTTAAGCTGATAATTACCTTTCTTTGGGTCAAAAGCCATCTAACCAAATCCCATTAAGCCGAATTGATATCTCGCCCGACAAACGTCTTTGGCAAAATGATCAATTCAGCTGAACAACACTTTTCAAAGAAGATTGCAGAAAGTACATTTTTTGGGGCCAAATGGTTTCTCTTTCTAAAGAATGACATTTTTACTAAACGGTCTTTTGGTCAAATGATCTATATATCGGTCAACGTTCACTTTTTTTCATCCAAACGGTAAATCTGGGCCAAATAGTTAGGGTAAACAATTTTTACAAGTCTGCCAAAATTTTCCTTTTTGCATTGCCACAGCCAGCTGATTTCGGCCAACCACATTTTCGGTCAAACCAGTGTTGACCTGGTAACAGCTTCCGTAGAAAAGCCGTTTAGTTTTGCTAAATGGTACATGGTTAGATGTGTTTTGGCCCAAAGGCCAGTATCGACTTAAAAATAGAGAAAATAATGCAGTTTTGTCTAATGGTTAATAAACAAAAGACCATTTCGCTGCAAACAAATGGGCCATTTCTGACCATATTCCCGTTCAGTACGAGGGATCAGTCATTGAAATTTGGCTGTACTACCCAAGTTGGACTAAATGACTTTTTTCGGCCAAATGGCCCATTCTGTCAAAAACTATTTCTGCTAAATGGAATTTCATTGGCCAACGATCATTTCGGCTGGACAACCTGGTAGGGCAAACGGCTTTTTTCGGGCAAACTTACTGCAGTTCAGGTCGTCTGTCGCTTTCGTAGTCAATGGAACTTACCAAGAATTTCTAATCGAAAATTGAAAGAATTTTCTGAAGAAATCAAAAAAAATCCTAAAAATTCCGACTGGCCTTTTCGATGTTTTAAGTTGGCTATGCTAAACTAGCCGTTTAGTGATGAACTTTCCCATAGAAAGAACTCACTCTAATAAAGGATAAAAATCTAACCGTCTTATGGTAATCTGGGATCGGGGAAGTCAACGTAAAGCATCTCTTTTACTTACTTACTTGATGGGCTACAGCAGCTCTTCGATGAACTTACGCCGAATTTGGAGTATTCCTTCTCCATTGGACTCAAGATCCTGGGCCAGCCAATCGCTTCCAGCCGCCCCTGAACATTGAGTGCCCTCAGGTCCTCTCTTCAACTGCAAAAAGCCATCGTACGCAATATTTTCCACGAAGCCTGCGGCCTCTTCCGGGCGTTCTCCTCTACTAAATATTATCTTCGCTTGATGCCCTTCCAAAAGGCATACACGAACAACGTGACCAGCCCACCGTAGTTCGCCGTGTGTTGTATAAGTTTAATAATATCCAGCCCTTTATTCACCCGGAAGCAATTCGTGGATTCATGCGACGCCGCCAGATGTCACCCCTCTCCTTCGTTAACACCGCCGAGTGCGTCCGCAGCACCTTACGCACAAACACCTGAAAGCTCTCCGATCAGGTTGCCGCCTTTAACGTCTATGTCTTCATGGCTGCATAAAGCCATACCGGAAGAATCTTAGAGTAGTATACAGCGCGAGTTTCGTTTTCGTTTGCAGGACTACGGGACTTGGTTTTGGCTACGAAGTCCTTACTAAGCCCCACGGCAGCTGTAATACGCTCTTTTCAGCTGCAGGTAACACATCATTATCGCACGTCACTAATTGTTCTAAGATACACAAATTCCGTCACTTAATTTCCACCCTTTTTCACCATCCAGCAACGTTCTCATGCTACCACCACCACTTAATGAAATCCCCACGGTGTGTTTAACTGAAGAGGCTTATTTTCAAAAAAACTGCATCTCTAAAACACTCAATACAAGCAAAAAGCATAGGGTTTTCCTCTTTTCACGTAAGTGCATTTTTAAAATGATCTATCGGGGGGTCATTTTTCCATACATTTTTGGTAGGGTTAAACTGGCTATCATTTGAGATTTCTATGAATTTAATTAATAAATAGTGAAAACATAAAAATTGTTCTAGATCCCCTGATAGAATGATATTTTAGTTTTCCCACTTTTATATGAAAGAGGAGATCATCTGCTTTATGTGGTGGGTGTTTCTAGAGATACTGATTTTTTGAAAAATAAATGTTTCCTCTATAGACACACTGTGATTCCCCCGTTTACGTCAGCGACCATGTACTTCTGTTTTGCTCACAGTATTGATCGTGGAGTCTAATCCTCGCTGTCTCCCTCTTAAAGGCGGGCCAAGATGAAAAAGCCATTATCCAACGGGTAATATAGCTAAATTTAAATGACTTTTGTGCCAGTACGAAAACAGAAAGAATTTTCTGAAGAAATCCGAAAAATCCTAAAAATTCCGAGCATTTTTCGATGTAGTACGTAACTGAACGAAGCATACTAT
>NW_026943197.1:37150-60583 GCF_024139115.2 Armigeres subalbatus
AGTTACGTATTGCTAAGGAGGTCACAGCTTTTAGAAGGGGGGTCTAAGTCTTTGTGACAGACATATACTAGGTATAAAAAGTGAGACGAGACCTGCAAAGACCATTAAACGATGTCAAACAAAATCGATGATAGATACATTGTGCTGCACAATCAGGTGCACTTTAATTGCATCTGACGTCGAGTGACAACCGTATGATGAATGCGTTGCAGTTATCGAACGGGATTCGCTAACTGAATCGTAAACATGTTGCATGATTTAACGACTAGTGTATTGTCTATAAGAAATTCTGGGAAATTCCTTAGCCTGAAAGCAAAATAAGGCAGAACTGGTAATTTGACCAAAACAGTCGTTTTCCAACAGGTTGTTTGGTCGAAATGGCCATTTGGCCGAATAGGACATCAGCCCGAAATGCCGTTTCGCCGAAATGGTCGTTTGACAGAATGGGTAATTTAGCGGAAATGTTATTTTGCCCAATGAGTCACATGGCCAAATGTCAAATACGAACGGATAATATGATCAAAATGTCCACCCATTCATTTCATTTCATTTATTTAGTCACATCTAAACAGATAACACGAATCAAAATGACGCCACAATACACGGTTCGAGGCCGCATCTCTTCATCGTCGAATACGCCCCACGCTCGCCAAGTCGTTTTGCACCTGGTCTGCCCATCTCGCTCGTGCGCTCCCCACTCCCTCGCTCCCGGTCAATAGCTCAGTAACATGAGATCCATGAACTGTGCGCAGAGCGGCATGCTACTGGGTAATACGGAGGGCTACGAACAATGGTTGTGGAAACTGTGGAATTATTTGAATATTTGACTTGTGTAATGGGTAACTCGGACGTTTATTAGAAATCTATTAAGGAAATCTATAGTAGGAATACAATATTTGGGCTAGGGTTTGAATTCTTCAGGGTGGTACGTACCGGTGGTTTTACTTGACGACGATGGCGAGCGCTCGCAGCAGGTAAGTTGGTTGTCGACGGCGGTTGGTATGAAGATGGCGGTTTTGTCGCTTTATCGGAAGGTCTGGTAGCTTGGGCAGAGATGGTGGGTTGGTGGTTTATCGGCTCAGGAAATGGCGGGATCACGGGTTACCTTGATCGGTCGAGATGGCGGCTTGCCACTCATAGACGCTATCAATCAGCTTCGGCGTACCCTTCGGAGCAATCGACGGACCACGGACGAGACGTATTGGCCACGTCGAGAAGGGTTCTCTTCGGCGGAACGGTGCCGGAATTGTCCTGGTGATTAGACCGAGCTCCAACGCTGACGGACACGATCGATCGTGCTGCGCGAGGTCGCTATCATATAATCGAACAAAAGGTCCTGAGGAGAATGGTTTTATACTTCTGCCTGGGCATCTGGTATTATTAGTTCCTGAACGAACTATATGGGCCACAAGATGTCGTTCACTTTCACCCGGCTCACTGAGGCACTACAAAGGCACTCTCACTCACGACTTAATTGCACGAACGCCAATTTGCTAATGAGCAATAATTTTTACCCGAGAGGTATGCAGACCTTTTCCCATCCATCCATCCACTCCTCCCATGTCGACCAACATGCCCTTTTCCCCTTTTACCACAGTAGATAATCATTACCCATTCAATCCTTCTTGCCCATTATTTGGTTTTACAGTTTTCACATTACAAGTTTTCAAATTACAAATTTATAACAATGTTTACATTAACATAACATTAACAATAACAATTTTTATATTAACATTTTATTTTCGTCTGATCCTACTAATTCTACACAATTTATATTCAAAAAAAAAACACAACAGTTTTGAAACAAGGCACACAAATTGAAATTAAACGAAAGAGATATGTAACTAAACGGTTACAACTCTCAGCGCCATTCAAATGTTCCTCGTAGTGCTGCTTTCACCTTTCGATCACCACACGTTCGTCCGTCAAGTTGCTCCCATCCTTATCCCTGCACATTTCGGCTCGCGGCACGAAGCCTTTGCGGGATGCATTGAGCTTCTGGTAGAACCTGCGTGTTTCTTGAGAACGGCACAGCTGTTCCATTTCCTCGCACTCCGCTTCTTCCAGGCGGCGTTTCTTCTCCTGAAAAAGACGGGTCTGCTGTCTCCGCTTCCGTCTATAACTTTCCACGTTCTGCCGGGTACCTTACTGCAGCGCGACCGCCCGCGCTGCGTCCTTCTCCTCCAGAATCTGTCTGCACTCTTCGTCGAACCAATCGTTCCGTCGACTTCGTCCCATATACCCGACTTTGTTCTCCGCTGCGTCGTTAATGGCTGCTTTGACTGTATTCCAGCAGTCCTCAAGAGGGGCCCCATCAAGCTCACCCTCTTCCGGCAACGCTTCCACCCATTTCACCAAATAACGTTTACGGCGAAAAGGCCTTATTGTCAAAAGATCATTGAACGAAATTTCGCAACGTTCCATCGAAACGTTACTTTGTAAGCCGATTCAAGCCAAAATATATCTAACCAAATTCCATTAAGCCGATGATATTGTCTTTGCTAAGGTAAAATCCATTAATTAATGGATTGAAAAAATTTGCCATTAGAGGCATTCCACGGGGGCATGTCAGTCGATCCTGAGCGACCATTTCGAAAATATTTGAAACTCTGCACAGTTTTTCAATTTCATCTAAATCGTCATTTTTCGATATCAAATCTTCATATTGAGTCACGACTAACTTTTCAAAAGGGTGTATGTGAAAATGGTTCAAAAATATTTAAAAAGCTGCACAGCAAAAACGGAATGTTCGATTGTTATGATTTTTTCAGCAAAGTTAAACAACTAAATGGTGATTCTTAAGAAAATGTGCACAGTAAAAAAAATTTTTTTTTGCCTTTAAAATATCATTTTTGTCACAAAAACTCAAATATCTCAAAACCCTATCTTTTTCGAACGTAATTTTTTAGGAAAACGGTCCATTATATTAGCTATCTACCATAAAAATTTGGTGATGGTAAACTAATAAACAAAAAGTTATGACATTTCAAACATTTCACAATTTTCACATTTAGTAAAAAAATTTTTTTCTGTGTAAGTTATTTCGAGAATTGCAGTTTGATGCAGATTTTATTGTTAAGGGACGTGATTTAAACAAGTTGTTTTCATGATATTTTGATTTAATTATTCATAGCATCTATAAGAAACTTAGACACGATCCAGTGTTGTGATCAAAAGTATTGATAGTGTCATAATTTTCATTGCACGTGACTGGCGAAAAATTCTTTTAATAGTGTTGAAACCTGTTGATAATAACGTTGATAGAAACATATCAGAAATGTTATTTTTAAGACAAAAGCTGCAAAATCAAAGATTTATATACACGTGTACGTCTATAGTTTACCTGCAAAAAATATACCTCTTAGAGAATAGACTTTATGATCGGGAGGAAACGGGTATCTTCAACAACAACAAATGCATGATAGGTACATACCATGACAATGCTCACGAAAAAGCAAAAAAATTACTACTACTAAGGTTGTTAAAGATCTTATTGTAATTTTTTTCTTCAGTCAAGCAAATGACACCAAACTAGTCAGTAAAAACTTAAAAGTGATTTTGTTTATTGAAATATTACGAACAACATGAGTAGCCGCTTTCTCAACTGTTGTAGGCCGTTTGATGGAAAAAAGTGTTCAAAAGAGTTACGAAATCTCACCGAAAGCACCATAGATAAACTGAAAGCGAATGGTTATGCTCCAATGTCCACATTGAATACAAATTTACGCATTTGCACGTCCTGCCGTCTAAACGTTGACAAAAGAGCAATCTGTATATCATCGGTTGAGCAGAGCGCAGGAAGTTCGAAAACGACAGCAACTGAGGAATTGCCAGATGTATCGACAACAACTGAGGATTTACCAGAAGTATTAAGTGCTGAGAGCCTTGCCACCGTACCATCAGCGAAATCTGTTTCAACAAATCAATCGGAAGATGAGTGTATCCAAAAGGTCAACATCGAACGCTTTAACGAGGGCATAGCTGGGATAAAAGTGACTCCGATTAAATGGAGTAAGATGGACTACGTTTATTACCCGGAGAAAAAATACCGTGAAATAAACGAAGCTGTACGAAGAAACCTCTTCAAATTAGGACCTGATGATGTGGAAAATACAGACTACGATGAGGTAATTATAAATATGAAGGAAAGATTCTCGAATGCAGCCACGACAAGGAAAGAAAAATTATTGATTTTGTCGATGCTGCCAAGTTCGTGGTCTATTCAGGATGCCATTGATGAGTTCAAAACCAATAGAAATACAGTAAAAGAGGCAAAACAATTGAAGAATAACTGTCTTTCAACCAAAAATACTAGGTCTAGTACTGCATTAACAGATGAGACAAAAGAAATAGTAGTTCAATATTTTGAAGATGATGAAGTAAGTCGAGCTATGCTTGGTCAAAAGATTATGTATCAGTAAAAAAGATGGAAAGCGTCAAGCAATCCAAAAACGATTAATGATGACGACTTTGAAAGAAGCGTACACACGCTTCAAGGAAATTCACGATAATATTAAAATAGGTTTTTCCTCATTTGCAAGCCTTCGGCCAAGGCAATGTAAGCTTCTTTCCAATTCAGGAACACATAATGTGTGTGTGTGCACAACCCATGAGAATATTAATCTTATTTTACATAGTTTGAAAAGAATCAATTTAACAAAGGATATTAAAATGTTAACTGGTAGTCTTTTGTGTGAAAATACAACATCAAATTGCTATCTACGATCTTGTTCGGATTGTCCAGATTCTTCATCATTGGAAAATACTTTATTCGCTGAGTTTGAAGAAAATATATTGATCAGTTATCATTTGAGCAATGGGTGACCACGGATAGGTGTGACATAGAAACTATTGTAAAACCTGTAGATGAGTTTGTGTCATATTTTTGCTTGAAATTAGAAAGTTTAATCCCTCACGATTTCATTAAAACAGAACAATCCAGCTTTTTAAAAATACGAAAAATACATTACAAAATGGTGAATTTTAGTCATTTGTGATTTTTCTGAAAATTACAGCTTTGTATTGCAAGATGAAGTGCAGTACCATCACTGGAACGTACAACAAGCTACAATTCATCCATTCGTTATTTATTTTAATGGAAGTACGCAAATTGAACACTTAAGGTTTATTATAATTTCCGAAGATTTAAGACACGATTCAGTATCCGTAAACTTGTTCATTGAAAAAATGATTAACTTTTTACGCGTTGATAAGCATAAAGAAGTCAAAAAGATATATATCATGTCTGATGGAGCAGCGTCGCAGTACAAAAATCGTAAGAATTTTTCGAGCCTATGTCAATTTAAATCAATGTACGGAATTGATGCAGAATGGCATTTTTGCTACATCACATGGCAAAGGTCCTTGTGATGCTATTGGAGGAACAATAAAGCGCATGGCCACAAGAGCAAGTTTAGCCAAAGAACGTGAGCATCCAATTAAAACTGCGAAAGAACTTTTTGATTGGGCAAATCGTAGAAAAAAAAAGATTTAACCAAATTATCATTTTGTTTTACTACTACTGAAGAGTACGAAATAAAGGCTTCAGAGCTCAGCGAGCAATTTAATAACGCGAAAACGATCCAAGGAACCCAAAAATTTCACTGTTTCATTCCATTGTCGGAAAATAAAATTAAAGCAAAACTATACTCAAACTGTGCTGATAATAATTCAAAAGTGTTCGATATTTTAAAAATTTGAATAAAAATAAATAAAAAATAAGTATTAATAAACTGTTTTCATGATATCATAACCCATACCAAAATTCAAACCCAAAACTCTTAGAGTTTCTATAACAACATTGTGTAACTGCCACATTTAATTTAATACTTAGGATAATATTAATTCATTTTTATTTATTTATACATATAATATTTATACATATAATATACATAATATCGATGAATACATAAATATGGAATATCATACAAACAACTTGTTTAACTCACGCAAGGCCCTTAACAATAAAATCAGCATCAAACTGCTATTCTTGAAAAAAAAATACACGGAAATTATTCTTTGTTTACTATATGTGAAAATTGTGAAATGTTTGAAATGTCATAACTTTTTTGTTTATTAGTTTACCATCACCAAATTTTTATGGTAGATAGCTAATATAATGGACCGTTTTCCTAAAAAATTACGTTCGAAAAAGATAGGGTTTTGAGATATTTGAGTTTTGTGACAAAATGATATTTTTAAAGGCAAAAAAAATTTTTTTTACTGTGCACATTTTCTTAAGAATCACCATTTAGTTGTCTAACTTTGCTGAAAAATCATAACAATCGAACATTCCGTTTTTGCTGTGCAGCTTTTAAATATTTTTGAACCATTTTCACATACCCCCTTTTGAAAAGTTAGTCGTGACTCAATATGAAGATTTGATATCGAAAATGACGATTTAGATGAAATTGAAAAACTGTGCAAAGTTTCAACTCAATAGAAAATCATGAATTAAAAATTTTCTTAAATTTTGATGCTGTTGCTTGGAATCGCTCATTATCAACCTCCGCTCCCTCTCCCCTCTAAGCGTTGCGTAATTTATGGATGCTCCATAATAAGCGTTTACATTATGCTAGTTTTGCGCTAGTATTGTCGGATAGTCCATTGTCCACTACACTGAAAACCAGAACTACCCAAAAGTGGGTTGTTTTCACTCAAAACCGTAGTTCGGGTCAATAACCCAAAGTTGAGTAAAATGACTTTTCTGGCACTAGGTAGTCTGCCTTTAACCACATGTAAACAATTTACCCAAAGCTAAGTTTAATTTATCCAAAGTAGACCTTGATCAATTCAAAATTGAGAATATTGCACTTACTTGATACTTGATGGGCTACAGCTCTTCGATGAACCTACGCCGAATGGAGTATCCTTCCACTGGACTCGATCCTGGGCCAATCGCCCTGAATATTGAGCGCCCTAAGGCCCTCTTCAACTGCAAAAAGCCGTCGGGTACACGGCCTTCCACGAAGCCTGCGGCCTCTTCCGGGTTCTTTACTGAATATTATCTTCGCTTGACGTTCTTCCGGCATACGAACAACGTGTCCAGCCCACCGTAGTCTGCCGTGTTGTATAAGCTTAACAATATCCCATTATACACCTGGTACAACTCGTGATTCATGCGACGCTGCCAGATACCGTTTTCCATATTCTTAAACCATATTCAAGCATAATTTGCCATAATTCATTCCGTTTCAATGAATCGTACGCCGCCTTGAAATCAATAAACAGATGATGTGTCTGCAAGTTGTTCTCCCGGAGTTTATCAAGGACTAGTCGAACCGGAAGACGTTGTCCTGCATAGTAGGCGATAAGGAGTGTTGTGAACTGGCCATGCGAAATTTCCATACAAATCATAATTTTAGTTTTTCACTATTTCTCTACTTTTCCCGTGATTTTCGCATGAATAAATATCATATAAACTCGTCGGAAACGATAACCAACATACTTGTTGAAGGAATGAAGAAAATCCATCCAGCCGTTTTCGAGTTATGCGGATACGAACACAGACCATTTCATTTATTATACAGAAGATTTGTCTTAGGGTGAACATCTGATCCGTTAAGGAGGATTATTCCTCGGTAATTGGCGCACTCCAGTCTGTGCCCCTTCTTAAAGAGAGGGCAAATGAGGCCGTCCAACCAGCTAGCAGGCATTTCCTCGTCTTCCCATATTTTCGACATAATATGGTGCAGAACTTCATAAAGCTGCTCACTGCCATGTTTGAGAAGTTCAGCCGGGAGCTGGTCCTTCTTCGCAGCCTTATTGTTTTTTAGCTCTTTAACAGCTTTTTTAACCTCATCTAGTGTAGGCGACTCCACAGCTTGTCCATCGTCGCTAATTTTTTTTTCTATTCACCGATGCACCGTCACTTCCACTATTGAACAAAGTCTCGAGGTGTTGCTTCCACCTGACAGACACTTCGGTTTTATCTGTCAGCAAATTCCCTTGTTGGTTCCCTATTCGATCGGGTATCCGATACCAACATCCGGCTTCTGGCAACGTTCTTCTCGTCTGTCACTCTCTGACACTCCACATCGTACTAACCCGTCCTGGGTCGCATCTGTGCAGTGCATTCCACTTCTCGTGCTGTTGTGCTCACCGCTCTATGGATCGACTCCCATAGATCGTTGATGTTGTCGCTAACGTTCATTGGACTTATCCGTTCGTCGAGCTTCTTGCGATACTCAGCCGATACTCCTTCCGCCGACAATCGCTGGATATTGTAACCAGGGAATCAATTTTTTTGGAATGCGCTTGCGAAACAAGCGACAAAAGAGGACCAAAGACAAAGCTTTGTTTTTGTCGGAGATAATAATGACAAAGATCCGAAATTTTTTGTCAGCAACAAAAAAGAAGACAATCTTGTTGCTAACTTTTCATCTCGTTATTTTGCTTTATTTCTATTGAAAATTTCGGTTTTATGCTGTCACAGTTTCTGGTTTTATGGAAATATTCGAGATTCGAACAATGATTACAAAATTAGCATCGTATTTTCGGAAATATCAGAGCGCGCAAGGCAAATGATTCTTGTCATATTGTGCTCGGGTTCGGATAAAGGTTTGTCGCTAGGTGCGTTTGTCAGTAACAAACTCTGTTGATGACAAAGAGTATATTGTTAGGCGTTGCTCGAATATTGATTCCCTGATTGTAACGCATCGTTCGCTGTGATCTTTCGTTCGATGCAGTTGACAACCGTGATCGAATTTTACTGACAACGAGGAAGTGATCAGAGTCAATGTTCGGACCTCTGAATATCCGCACATCGATAACATCCGAGAAATGGCTCCCATCCACCAGAACATGGTCTATCTGGTTGCAAGTTTCACCATTTGGGTGTCTCCAGGTGTGCTTTCGGATGTTCTTTCGTGCAAAGTAGGTGCTACTGATGGCCATCCCTCTTTTTTTTTTTTTTTTTTTTTTTTTTACAAGGGAGAATGCATTTACACACTAACCCAGTACACGTGCATTGTAGTTGCCAAACTACCACACGGAAGTGTACTGGAGTGTCGGACTCGACCATACCGGTAATACCGACTAAACTCCCTTGGGCTCCACCATCGTTTCCCCAGGAACTACCTCGCAGTACTACTTCTGGGGGACGGCAGTACTAAGCGTACTCGCTCATTAGCGCTCACACATGCACTCGTCCCACGCGAGACTGACTTGGGTGCTCGCACACCATTCACTCCATTTGAGTCTTACTTGGATGCTCTCCCGGACGCTCCGCTGCCATGCCTCGAGGTGTCAATAGCGGTAACTGCCTGGGCCTACAGATATTGCGCTACGACACTCCTGCCTCAGCACGAGCAGATCAAACACACCACTGCCGAAGCAGACCACACGCTACCCTGCCGAAGCAGGGACACTCCCCATGCACCACATGTGCACAACTGTAGGTGTGTGGGTACAACCCACTGCTACCCTGCCGCCGAAGCAGCTTCTCCAAAGACCATTCGCTCCATGTGACCCTTTTTCGGGTGCTCACTCTAACACTCCACTGCCATGCCTCGAGGTGTCGATAGGTCCCTCGACTCCTACCTCAGCATGTGCAGTCCATACTCAGACTTCTGCTGCGCTTCGAGGTGACAATAGCGGTGACGCGCTATGACACTCCTGCCTCAGCACAACCAGATCACTCACTCCCTGCCGAAGCAGCTCACGCGCTACCCTACCGAAGTAGGTACACTCCACAACTTATTCTAACACTCCACTGCCATGCCTCGAGGTGTCGATAGCGGTAGCAACGCTACGACACTCTTACCTTAGCATGTGCAGTCCATACTCAGACTTCTGCTGCGCTTCGAGGCTGCCATAGCGGCGGCGACTCGCTATGACACTCCTGCCTCAGCACAAACAGATCACTCACTCCCTGCCGAAGCAGCTCACGCACTACCCTACCGAAGTAGGGACACTCCACATGCCAGATGGCACTCCCTCCCTGGGCTTGTGCTTTTGAAGCGGCACACAGTCGCTTTGATAGAGTCCGCTTACGGGCACTTGTGGTTTTTTGGGAGGGATTTTAGCAGAGCCCACTGCTAAATCCCACCACGCCCTAGGCAGTTCTCCCTGACTCGCAGACAGCTGGGGAGGGGTCGTCAAGCCCTTGGACATCATGCTGTCCCTGCTGTCCCTGCTGCCCCAAACCCTCTGGCAGTAGGGGTCTGTTCACAAATTACGTAACGCTTCTGGGGGGAGGGAGGAGGTCCAACTTGCGTTATACTTTGTTACACTAAAAGGTGGGGGAGGGGGTCGGTACTACCAAATGTTACGCATAACGCAAATAAAAATTTATTTGAATGTCTTTTTTTAATCACTGATTGAAGTTATCGTTATCGTATATTAGCCATCATCGAAATCAAGCATGCTGACATAGCGGGACTGATATGCAAAAAATACCAAGCGAATATTGTATTTATCGACACTATAGTTCCGCAAAACTATGTAAATGGTTATGATCACAAATTATATTTTCGTTTCTGCTAGCTGCATTCTTGATATCCTTGATTTTTGATCATGTACCGTCCCTATTCTAACAAAAAAATACCATAACCCAAATGCTTCAGAGAAGGGAAATAAAATCTGCCTTTAGAATTTTCACAGTTACGCGTTACATGGGGGAGGTAGGGGGTACCTAAAATGTTACTTTTTGTTCCGGGGGGGAGGGAGGGGGTCAAAAACTCGGATTTTTGCGTTACGTAATTTGTGAACAGACCCTAGCGAAATTTACTAGCCGTAGACCGTTGTCATTGGTAGCAGAGTGAAGGCTCTCCCTACCAATTACATGACGG
Source organism: Armigeres subalbatus (assembly GCF_024139115.2). Lineage (NCBI taxonomy): Eukaryota > Metazoa > Arthropoda > Insecta > Diptera > Culicidae > Armigeres > Armigeres subalbatus. The sequence continues at coordinate 47,941 of NW_026943197.1, forward strand.
AAAAAGACCACTCTACCGACCTGAGCGTTAGCGTCTCCGATAACAATTTTCACGTCATGCTTTGGGCACTCTCCATAGGCTTTATCAAGACATTCATAAAAAGTGTCCTTCACGTCGTCGGATTCATCGTTTGTCGGTGCGTAAACGTTGATTAGGCTGTAATTGAAGAGTTTGCCCCGTATCCTCAACACACAGATTCGTTCGCTAATGGGTTTCCACCGCATCACTCGCTTCATCTGCTTGCTCATCACTACGAAACCAACTCCATGCTCTGCTTTTTTGCCGCCGCTGTGATAGATGTTATACTTGAATGCAGTGTTGGTCGTGGGGTCCACGACTCGGAACTCACGTTCTCCGGATCTAGGCCATCGGACTTCTTGAATAGCGGCCACGTTCACTCCAACCTTCTGCAGTTCACGAGCCAGAAGGCACACTCGTCCAGGTTCCTTTAGGGTTCTGACATTCCAGATACCGAATTTCCAATGATAGTCCTTATTTCGTTGCCGGGTGGGTTGCCAAAAATAACGTTCTCTTTTTCTTCTATCTCCATTTTTCGTGGTATTTGAGGGGCTTCAGTAAACCACCTCACCGGGGTCGCGTTACCTACATCGCGCTGGTGGGGCTGCCACCTTAGGTTTAGCTGACGCGATACAGCATTTCGTTGATCAGCCGCTGGGTACCAGGCAGACGCTATTTGAGCCACACCTCCTGGTGAACAGACGCTCGAGGAGTACCTTCTCACTCTAGCTGATGTCAGAAAGACAACAGTGCCCAGGCTGCACTACCAGCTAAGTACACAACCCTTAGCTGGCGGTCTTTTGTCACCGTACGACCCGTGGAAGCGTGAGATGGGAACTTGTGGGGACCAGCCCAAGTAACATTTTCAATTTTATCAAAGCCGTCCAATATTCTTCTAGTCCATTATTTTAAAACTATGTTTAACACCATTTTGTAAATAAATACTTCTCTAAGACAACTATAAAGCTATCTTATATAAAAAGTGACCCATTCTATAGATAGCTTTGAAACCTCTTTATATAACATTCATTAGACCATGAGGAATTGAAAAATATTCTGGTGAGCATCATTACTGCTTCTTGTACTCTATCTTAAACACATTTGTTTTTGTCAAGGCTTTTGTAAAAGCTGACATACAACCAAAATGTCACTGAAAAGCAACGAAAATTGTTCTTTAGGATTTAAAAGAAAAACTTTTTGAAAACAAATAATCACCTATGTCAGAAATAAACAAAGAATCTCCATTCGTAAATCAATATCATATTTTGTCTTAATAATTTACATCAAAATTCAACTCGAACGACCAAATTTTACTGCAGCTTCAAATTTTCAGTGAAAGATGGTAAAATAATTGCTTTGGCACTAACGCGCTTCTATGAAACTCTTATTTTGATATATCTAATTTTATTTTTTATATTACAAACATAATAAAAGATCAAATAAAAGCGTATTCTGCTCTTATTTTTTGAGCGTTTAGAGATGTCATTGCATGTAACACAAGCTTTTGTACATTCTATTATACAAATTAAAGTATTATTTCAAGAATTTTGAAAAATCGTTCAAAAATTTCCAGTCATTCAACATGGTGGCGATTTTTATCCATTTCTTACACCATTCTTCGAGCTTAAAGCGTTTCAGTAACTTGAATTTCATCAATAGGATCGTTCATGCTTATTAGTGTCACATAAAATATGTCTGCCGACTAATAAGTTTTATTTCGGATTTGAAAACATTGCAAACAACCAAATAATTTTAGCGTAGCATTTGTGACAGCTATCTGACTATATCCATTCGACAGTTCAAACAACGAACAACGCGAATCAAATGTGAATATTTTCAAAGCATATTTTTTAATTCTCTAGAAGAATATCGTGTGAACATTCAGAAATGCCTTTTAAAATAGTGCAAACTATTGAAAAAGGAGAAACGTGCCTCACTTTATTTTCCCTCACAATGGGAAAAAGATGGCACCTTGTTTTGGCCTAAGAAAAGCGTTGTGGCAAAGTTGGCATTGGATGAAAATTCAGTTCCGGCAGATACCTGGGAGAGGCATAATTGCGTGAAAAAGAGAGAGTTTCACTCTCGCGCGGAAGCAGAACTGGAGATAGAGAAAATGGAAGGTGTGACGGACACGGAGACTGAACTGAAGTTGCATCATCAGTTATTCCTTCTCCACCAGTAAAAAAGCTCGTCTTCGGAAACCTGTCAACACTGCTCGAGATGTGGTAAAAGATTTGAACTACTTGGTTCCGCAACCGAGCATCATCTTGCAAGAGGAAGCGACTGGAAGTGAAGTATCTGTGTAAGAAAAACTTAAAGGTGCAGCCCAATCGGGTTGTATGCAAAGGTGACGTAGGACTACGTAGCTATACGAAATAGAGGGTATTTTTCATCATAATTTGTGTCAATTTATAAGCATTGCGCAAACTGCTCGGAAGTCAACCGAATTAAGAAACTGAAAGTAGCTTGCAGTTGGATGACCCAGCCGTGGAAAAGGAACGACTCATCGGCCGCATCGCCACTGAAGCCATTCGTCTATTTTTCAGTGGATATAATCAGAATCCTAGAAGACATTATGCTCAAAAATGTCCAGAATAAAGGAAAAATAACCAGAATCGGAGGTGGCGCGAAGCCAAACACAAATATATTAATGTGCAACGTTCGACTACCGCCCGCGATGGAAGCGTACATGCATCGTTTTCTATAGCGCTGGTGGCAAAGTGCGCAGGACTTAGGACAAGAATAAATTACAAACCGTCCTTTTCAGGACTTAAACTATTTATCCAAGAAGATGTTTTGACCGTTAGGAAAATTGTTTACCCAGACAAACAGACTGTTCGGCTGTTCAAATGACAATGACGATTTTGGAATGATTTGTTGTTTTTAATAATGCGCCATTTGAAACACTAAGGCAGCTGAACGACATTTTTCACTAAGGTGGCGTCTTCATCGATTTGGTCGTCGTCGTCGTCGTCATTAGAAGTGATATCGATTTTTTTTTTCGGGTTACCATGGTTTGGCGACGACAGAAAGTTGCCCTTTGGTAGCACAACCACAAGCACGCGTCGAAGGGAGATGATGCAATGAGTTTGTTCAAATGGATGGCGTCAGTAGCAGTCAAATGGAATTTCCTCACAAGATTTTGATTATGTTTTGTTGTAGTTGAGGATTGAAAAGCTCCATTATTGGAAAAATATCGGTTCTTTACAGTACCATTATTTTACACACGGGTACAGGCAGCGATGCCAGATCTACGGAAATTTCCGTAGATTTACGGAATTTAGTGCTTTCTACGGATCTACGGATCCGTAGGTAAAAACTACGGAAATATGAAAATTTCTGCGGAAATCTACGGATTTTTTTTTAAAAGTGCACTTTTAATTTGGAGTATCTGTGATTTTTAATTTATTAATGATTTTTTCTTAATTTATTTCTAACTACCTATAAATATAGAACACACAGATGAGAAAATGAAATTTTCCTGGAGGAAATCCTGACGTAATTCTCGAAGAAATATCTGGAGAAACTAGGCATTTTTCTAGGAAATTCCATTAGATCTTCCATCGTGAATTCTTTCAAAAATCCCTTCAGGAATTCATCCGGAAGTTCCACAAGGAATTCTTTTAGAAACTTCATCCAAAATTTCTTTAGAAATTCTCTCAGAAATTGCTTAAGGAATACTTTTTGAAAATCCGTTCGGGTTTTCCTTTGGAAAATCTTTCTAAAAATCATTGGTAAATTCCTTCAGAATTACTTTCGGGAGCTCCACCAGGAGTTCCAAATAATTTCCATTGAACATTCTTCCAGGGATACCTCCGGAAAATCCTTTGTTAATTTCTCCAGAAGTTCCTTCGAAAGTTTCTACGGAAAATCCTCTGAAAATTCTAAAAAATCCATATAAAACTCCCTAAGGTTTTCTAATACAAATATGCTGGAGGCAGTTCTGAAGAAAGTTCTAAGAGAATTTCCAAATTATCGAACTTTCAAATGAATATCTGGAGGAATTTCCCATTAATTCTCAGGATTTACTTTTGGAGTAATTTTGTGAGAAAAGAAAATCTCTGGAGGAGATTCCGAAAGAATTCTTAGCTGAATATCAAAAGAATTCTTGAAAAAAATTATCCTTCCAGGACTCGCACCGTTGTAAAAAGTACAACACCTCCGAAAAAAGCTCGCTTGTTGCTTACAACAGAAACAGAACTGCGTGACCGATCCATGATCATGCGAGTCTCTGTAAGTTGAGAATTTTGAAAATTCTTTTTCAAAAATCCCTTAGAAATTATTTTTGTAATTCGTTCGGATATTCATAGAGTTTCGTCTTAATTTTTTTTCATCCATTCCTAAGAAACATTCATTTCTATTTGGAGAAAATTCCGCTTTAGAAGAAATATAATTTTCGCTGTAGCGATTGCTCTGGGAACTAATGAAATTATTTCTGAAGGAATTCCTGTAGGAATTTCTGAAAATATTACAAAAGGACTTTTTGGAAGATTTCCGTTATAAATCCTTAGAATTTCTGAACGAATTTTTAGAAGAGATCCTTGCCGAATTTGGTTTTCCTATAGAAATTTCCGAAGGAATTTTTCAGAAGTTAGACTGATACAAATATTTAAAATCTATTTTGTCTCCCCCCCCCCCCCGCCTTTTTCCCCCCAAAATTATATTTTCAGGGGACAACAAAATAAAATTCGGTTAATTTTGAGGATTTTCAAAATGTTAATTTTTTTTCAATTTGTTAAAGAATACAAATCCGAGAAGTTTTTTGATTTTTTTCATTTTAATATTTATTTTTTATTACCCCCCCCCCCCCTTGATCTTTCGGAGACCAGTAGGACAAAAAGTAAATTAAATATTTGTAACGGCCTTAGTGAGTTTCCGATAACAATTTCTGAATTCATTTGCGGAGAATTTTTTAAAAGAAGTCCTGTTGGAATTTAAGAACGAATTCCTGGAATATTTTTTAATGAAATACCTAGAGGATTTCCGAAGGAATTCCTAAAAAAAATGAAGGTAGAAATTTGTGTATGACCTTATCGAATTAATTCCTGGGGGTATTTACTATAAAATTATTTTAAATATTTCCTGGAAGACTTTCCGAAGCATTTCTGGAAAAATTTATGAAATACCACCAGGATAAATATTCCAAGATTTTTTTTGAGGAATTTTTGAACCAAATATGGATCATAATATCGATATCACAGGGGATTTTCTTGGTAGCTAATTTAATTTCAGCATCAAAATACGGTTTTGTTTAACTTCTGTACTGGCCAAATTATGAATGAACTAATTACGTCAAAATTGCTGGTGAACGAACATTACCACAACTCTGGCACCGCCAGTACTAATTAACAATGATCCAGATGATCTCCTAAGCGATGAAAATTTCGTCACCTGCCTAAACTGAAGAGAGATCTGCATAAATTTGAGAAAACTAAACTACCAGTTACATAGTCCAACTGGATTCATTCCAACTGGTATAATCAGTAGAAAGGATCCAGTTTTCTCTATCTCTACAATCTTACTCTTATACACCTTTGCGAAGCAATCCAATTCAGGCACTGTGTTGGGCTCGGCTCGACGCTATCCTTGCTTATTTCGTAGTGATGGATTGTCATCGGAGCATTTCCGTCTTTAAAATAGGAAAACTTTTCTCGGGATTGTTCCCATGTAGGGTCGATATTCAAGAATGCTCAAACCTATTAGCACTAAAGAGCCAAGTAATCAGCTTTATAATTGGAGTTGTTTTAAAAATTAAGAAGTCCATAATATTAAACTGATTTTATGTTGATTCCAGACCATAAAATATTCATCTTCATGAAGCAACTTCAGTCCGAATTTTGACAAACATCGCATGATTATTCAAAACATAGAATGACATAGTCAAACGACTGCTCCACCAACTCATTCATTCGACTGTCACTGAGTGTGCTTACTATGTGCAGAAAAAAAACAAAATTAGCATTGTTTATATTGATGTTTACCGTTGAAAGGGCCTCGCGGATGCAAATCGGATTCAGTTCTGTGTGATAAATTACTTTACTCAATAAAAACGTGTTTAGATTTCAGATAGTTTATTGATTTGTAGAATGTGCATAAATATTCAATGACTAATATTCAACTGAATACTGACAGTCCAGAGCCGAAAATGAATGTGCCTGGGAGTGAGCTGACAAGTGAAGAAAGGTGGTCTTCACCAAAAAAATTCGATTATTTTACACTCTGGTTGAATCAATAAAAGTTCAATAAATAAAATGCGGAAATGGTAATTTCAGTGTTGGAAACAGTTACTGTCAAAAATGTGAATAGCAACTGCCAATTGCCTTTATGACGAGTGTGGAAATCTGTATAGGCCACCGTGCCCAATAATCTCTTTCGTATTTGGATTTTCATGAAAATTAGGATATAACAAGACCAGTAACCATAAATGTTGAAGTTTAGTGGTCTTATTGTTATCTAGTATTATGGATGAGTGCCGAAATAGGGCTAGCCAAAAATTTTGAGTTAATCTACGGAATTAGTGTTTAAGCAATCTGGCATCGCTGGGTACAGGGGTTAGACAAAAAGGTTGAGATAGGTAAAATTATGTCGAAATTCAAATCAGCATAACTTTGCGTATAATAATCCGATTTTGATAAAACCAGGACCATCAGAAGCGGACACTCTTCTAGTATACTGTCTCCCTGCAAACCCTGATATTGGTCCTTGGCCACCGGAGATGTTCCGGGTTTTCCAAGGGTATGTTCAAGATGCATTTTTTCCACTGCTTGTCATTTTATGTGACGTTTACTTTCATCATGTTTTATGTTTTCTCCAAAAACTAGAACTAATATGCCGACCAATGGTGGCTGTAGATCGAGAATCCATCTAAACTACGCAGAGATATAGCGATTTCCGTAAAAACGGTACCGGGAACATGATTAAATGATAACAGATCGGAATAATGCAAATATGAGTATCTGACTTCATGGCTTTGCGAGACGATGATTACAGAAACATTTCCAGAATGAAAGTGTCCACTGCCACCCTTATAGCAGGTTCCATGGGCCTTTCAGAAGGGGCCGGTTTTGGCACCATCTGGAACCATGCATATATGGGTATCAAAATTCATGTTTTCCCAAGACGATGAATGTAGAATCTTTATTAAAGATACATTTTGAGGACTGTAGGACTCTCTGGCCAATTTGTAACAGGTTCCGGGTGTTCTGCGAAAGTGGCATTTGTTCAGGGTGTATGGCCAATTCCGTACCGTTTTCACGAAAATGGCCATATCTCTGCGTATACCTAACGGATTTTCAATCTGCAGCCAGCATTGGTCAGCATATTAGTTCTAGTTTCTGAGGAATGCATAAAACATGATGGCAGTAAATGTCATATAAAATGACAAGCAGAAGAAAAAATGCATTTTTAACATGCCCTCAGAAAACCCGGAACATCTCCGGTGGCCAAAGGCCAATCAAAGGTTTTGCATGGGGACAATATACTAGAAGAGTTTCTGCGTCCGATGGTCCTGGTTTTATCAAAATCGGATCATTCTACGCAAAGTTATGCTGATTTGAACTTCGATAATTTTTTGCATATCTCAACCTTTTTGTCTAACCCCTGTAGTTTAATCCGGGATGCAAGAATGTTCATCAAAGTCCAAAATTAATAGTTTGGCGTTGACAGAAAGTTACCCTTCGATAGCACAATCATAAGCGCGCGTCGGTGAGTGTCAACGCAACAAATCTGTTCGAATGAATGGAATCGCTCACAGCAACCGAACTATCACGCCAAACGCCGATTCCACCCATACAGTCCATTTTGCAATCAACCCTTTCTGTTCAGAAGATGCTGGTTCTGAGAAGGACCAATTTTGTGTCCCCAACGCACCTTTCCTATAACTAACTGCAACCCTATGCTTGGCGAAACGTTAGGGTTTGAATTCCACTTCGTGCTGTTATTGTTCGACGACCACTCGATGAGTTTTCGCCAAGACGCCACCATTTGGAATAAATTTTCAGCATCGCCACTGCATCGCACGGATCGGAACAGACGTCATTTTTGTAATCAACCCTTTCTTAAAATGCCGGTTTGTTGAGGTTGAATGACGACCACCAACGCAGACTTCCACCACCAAATCGATGATTTTCCTTTGAAAATGCTACCAGAGCGCCTTCGTGCTGCTGTGTCCGCTCCGCTGCGTCGGCTCTGCGTAAAATCTTATTTAACCGCTCTCTGCGAAATCCCGATCAAAATGGCTCGCGCGCGATGGAAAGCAGCTTTCTTGTATTCAATAAATTGAGCCCGTAAGCTCCGCCCCTTTGTGGTCTGATGTAGGTGTTAATATAATGTGCACTCATAATGATTAATGAAGGGGCGGGGCTAATGGAATTACTTCATTAGATATAAGAGAGCTGCTTTTCGGCGCAAACGAGCCATTTCGATCGGGTTTTAACAGACAACGGACCGTTCGGAGAATGATAAATTCTAAGAATCCAATGAAACTTTCTCGCAAGATTCTGAATTTGGTTATGAGATGTTGTTTATCTAAGATGCGTATTGTTGCGAGGAATGACAACAGAAATTTGACTCAAGGCGAAGTTTCTTCATATTACAAAACATTATCTCTTGGCATCTGTCTGTCCAAGCGACGTTCACTAATGGGTAGTTGCTGTAGGTAGATAGTTTTCACAAAGGTGGCGTCTTTATTGATTTTATACAAAAGAAAGTTGACATAGTTTTATACAAAAGAAAGTTCCGACTACCCGAAATAAACTTTCTTCAAAGTTCAAAACTCAATCGTAAATAGCGAATTTGATAGCGCGTCGGAGGGAGATAATGTAGTGAATTTTAATGGATTGGATCACTAACAGCAACCAAGCTACCACGCCAAACCCGACGCCACCGAAACAGTCCATTTTCGCAATTAGCTCTTTCTTTTCATAAAATGTTGGTCCTAAGAAGAATCAATTTTCTTTTCCCAATGTTCCTTTCCAACTAACTGAAACAACAATTTGTAATAAATTTTCAGCCTCGGCACTGGCGGTGCGGGATTGCCACAGTGCTATTTTTATGGTCAACCTTTTCTTCATATGAAATTCTGGTTCGTTGAGGTTGAATGATCTGCAGCAACACATCGAGCACCACCACCAATGCGATGGATTTGCTTTGAAAATGTTATTAGCGCCTCCGTGATGTTGTGTCCGCTCCGCTACGATCGCTTTGATGCGTCTGCTATGCGTAAAATCTTGTTCAAACTGAGGATTAGATCCAAACCCGCAATTGATTGATTTTTGATGTCTGTGCTAGTGATGCATGTACGTGATTGGTTAGTTGACCTACTTTTAAACTTTTTATCAATTATCGATAATAAATAGTTAAAAATCAGTATTTCAAAATAAATACAAAGAAGCGTTGACTCATCTTTGATCGATAGGTCCAAAAAAATTGAAAATCAATCGAGAAACGGCTTAGATATTAAAGTTCAAAGTCTATTATATTTTCGTGACGGTCCCCGATTTTCGCAATCGTAAAGTGTACCCCAATATAGAGAACACAGACGTAGTCCTACGTCAAAAGTAACAGCTTCCATTTTCCCAAAAGTGAACTAACACAAAGTAATGGATTTTAGAGCCAACATCCGAAAACACAAATATTGATGATCGACGAAGGCACATCCGATCAGATGAGCAGTGTAGTGTACATCCCACAACTTGAATAACCAACGCCAGACTCGAACAACGAAGGAATTACCACCGTTTTTAATACCATACTGCTCAACCAATCCAACATCCTTGACAACCAGATGAAAATGATGCAGTGGATGGCTAATATGCAGACCAAGCAGGAATACTTGATGAACGTTGCTTTGGACGGAAATTCAATCGGAGCTGCTCATAACAAACAATTGGAGATGATGTTTAAACCAGGGAGTGAGTGCTAGTAATGGACCCCTTAACGACGGAAACTTACTTCAATCGCTTCGCTAGAGTAATACTCATGACAAATTGCCATTATGCAGCACTAGATGACAAGCAACAGGTATCATAATCGCGTTTCTTACATAACACATGATATAACATTCATTTTACTACTAAATTATGTATTTTAAAATTATGTAGCCAGGTTGCCTATTATGGCCACCCCCGGGTTCATAATACGCAACATCGAGTTTGTTTACATACGTATTATGGTCCCCCCATTTGATTTACATGTTCCATTTCCACATGTTCTTGTTGCCTATTATGCACCCCCCCTTCTGTGCTAGTAATGGACCCTCTAGCACGTTTACATTCATAAATTATTAATATAACTAAATTTCAGTCTCCCAGTGCAAAACAATTGTATAGAACTACTACCCTGATAAGTGAAGCAACTTTATCCTATGGAAGTTTGCAGGAAATTGTAGATTCAAGCGTAAACTCTCGGTGTTTAATTGATGAAGCAATTTAGGGGTCGTACACTTATTGCGTAAGCAGTTTTCTGGTTGTTTCAGTCCCCCTCCCACATGTGAGATGTCTTTCATACAAATATTTTTTTTAATTATATGGTGCGTTAGAAAACGAAAGATTCATCCTCCCGCGGCCCCTTACGTAATATGTGTACGGCCCCTTACGTAAAATGTGTACTGCCCCTTATGTGTATAAGTGATCGGAGATCCACGGTCAACTAGTTGTACCTTATTTTCGATCATTTTATCAAATTGTTCCTTGAGTTCTTCTGATACGATTAAAAATGTGGCAGTCGGGCGTTAGTTGTACAGGATTTTTTGTACAACCGCGCGTTTTTTTCTGTAAAATAAGTACAATAAACTAGCGATAGATATCCTCGGTATACATGGTGAATTTACGATGCAGCTAATCTAATAGTTTGGTAAAAATAAAAATGAGACCAATCTTCCGAAGCCCAGAGAACAGCTACAATAGAACAAAATAATCCGCAGAAGTATTTGTTAAATGCGGAATAGTTTATATTTAGCTTTAAACTACAAACAGATTCGTGTTTTAAAACGGCTTACAAAACGGCTTTTGGCGAGTTTTATTGGCCACGATAAAACATTTATTAGGAGAACGAAAATATAAAAAAAAAACCTAGTTTTATCATTGCTGTTATAATGATTTCTAAATGCAAATAAAATTCAAAGTATTTAAATTCCAATAGCATTTACCAGGATAGCGATAAAATCATTCAGAACATAGGTGACTATAATAAAACTTTGTTAAAATATGTATAAAGCATTTTGTTATGGGAAATGTTACTTGGGAAAGCTCTGTTGGGTGCTCCTTCCTTGATGTCAACCCACCATTTTGCAGCCCATAATATGCCATGCCATAATATGATTTTCTGAAAAAAAATAATCAGAAAATCCACTTTTCATTGGATCTTATATGCATAAAGTGCCTCATTGATGAAGATTACTAACTTAAGCAAGGCCAATCGAGCTTTCAAATTACCATTATGTAAGTTCTGTGAGTTTTGAATAAATATTTAACAATGGATTCAACATTACCTGTCCCATATCTGATGGGGCGCTGTAAAATCATCCCCGTAGCATATTCGTTAAAGTGGTCAAAATGGGCGAAATGGTCAAAAGGGAGGATTTTTGTGACCATTTTCGTCTCTGCTTGCATCTAACTTCAAAATGGTAAAGTGCCTCAGTATTCCAGCTTTTTGCTTCCAAGAATCGAAATCAACGAAATCACACGAATTACCATCCAACCACAAAGCTAATCACAACCCGGTTCCTGACCCGATTCACGTGTTGTTGATGGTTGGCTGCGTGCAAACCAAATCTTTGTGCCAGTGGCAATGATCATCATATCGGTGAGGCGTTGGGGGCATAAAATTGCAGCCACCGCAAGTTTCGTAGAATATTCCCATTGATCCCTGCTCTGATTTAGCAGTCACGAGAAACATATCCGACTGCTGAACACCCATCATCTTGGAGATTGATGATTTAGAAAACGCTAAGCGCCCGGTGCTTCTGTCTATTGTAGTCCTACCGTCCAGCAGGGCGGGATGAGCCAAAAGATGACGTTCCTTTCAAAGGGCCAGACCATGCTCTGGGAAGTAAATTAGAGGATCATAAAAATAACCCGGCCGTAGTGGCTTTGCTGCAGTTTGTTGATCGGAAAAACTCACACGCGGACCCGTCATCCTCTCCCCTTTTCGGTTGGGGATGTGCGATTGGCTTTTGCGAGGTAAATAAGTGGGTGAAGCTGCTGGTGATCACGCAAGACCTCGGAAGATGTCCGGAACGACGGCGCAGTTATTATGCTGTGCTTTCGGTTGATCGATATTCAATCCCGTCATGACTCACCGCAGTGAGAAGCCTGAGAGGAAGATTGCAACCAACCGCCAACTGCTAAACGGGGACCGTCAATTAATAGTCTTTCGCACACGGCGACGACGACGACGACGAGTTGGACGCTCTTGCTCTTCGGCCTTCGCGGTGAGGATTTAGCTTAACATTATCATTAAGCAGTCCAGTTGTAATTAGCCTTACTTGCTTGCTTCTTTCGGTATGGTACTGTGCGGTTTCCGAGATTTTTCTCCTTACTGCAACGATTGTTAGGAGGACTGGAAGCGAGGTGAAAACGTTCCCACGCACGCATTTCCAACTGCCACCACTTCGCTTTTCACAAAG